>NW_026264508.1:0-1887 GCF_000817695.3 Arachis duranensis
ACAGAATTGCAAGTTCCATGGACTTCCATTGGAAGATCCTCATCAGTTTTTAGCTGAATTCTTGCAAATCTGTGGCACTGTTAAGACCAATGGGGTTGACCCTGAGGTCTACAGACTTATTCTATTCCCTTTTGCTGTAAGAGACAGAGCTAGAATATGGTTGGACTCACAACCTAAAGAAAGCCTGAACTCTTGGGAAAAGCTAGTCAATGCCTTCTTGGCAAAGTTCTTTCCACCTCAAAAATTGAGTAAGCTTAGAGTGGAAGTCCAAACCTTTAGACAGAAGGAAGGTGAATCCCTCTACGAAGCTTGGAAAAGATACAAACAATTGATCAGAAAGTGTCCTTCTGACATGCTTTCTGAGTGGAGCATCATAGGTATCTTCTGTGATGGTCTGTCTGAACTGTCCAAGATGTCATTGGATAGCTCTGCTGGAGGATCTCTTCATCTGAAGAAGACGCCTGCAGAAGCTCAAGAACTGATTAAAATGGTTGCAAATAACCAATTCATGTACACTTCTGAAAGGAACCCTGTGAACAATGGGATGAATCAGAAGAAAGGAGTTCTTGAGATTGATACTCTGAATGCCATATTGGCTCAGAACAATATGTTGACTCAGCAAGTCAATATGATTTCTCAAAGTCTGTCAGGAATGCAAGCTGTACTAGGCAGTACTAAGGACGCTTCATCTGAAGAGAAGCTTATCATTCTGAGAACCCTTCAATGGAAGAGGTGAATTACATGGGAGAACCCTATGGAAACACCTATAATCCTTTATGGAGAAATGATCCAAATCTCTCATGGAAGGATCAACAGAGACCTCAACAAGGTTTCAACAACAATAATGGTGGAAGAAACAGGTTTAGCAATGGCAAGCCTTTTCCATCATCTTCTCAGCAACAGACAGAGAATTCTAAGCAGAGCCACTCTGACTTAGCAACCATGGTCTTTGATCTAATCAAAACCACCCAAAGTTTCATGATTGAAACAAGGTCCTCCATTAGAAACTTGGAGGCACAAGTGGGTCAGCTGAGTAAGAAAGTTACTGAACTCCCTCCTAGTACTCTTCCAAGCAATACAGAAGAGAATCCAAAAGGAGAGTGCAAGGTCATCAACATGGCCGAATTTGGAGAGGAGGAAGAGGCAGTGAGCGCCACTGAGGAAGACCTCAATGGACGTCCACTGGCCTCTAATGAGTTCCATAATGAGGAACCATGGGAATCTGAGGCTCACACTGAGACCATAGAGATTCCATTGAATTTACTTCTGCCATTCATGAGCTCTGATGAGTATTCTTCCTCTGAAGAGGACGAAGATGTCACTGCAGAGCAAGTTGCTAAGTACCTTGGAGCAATCATGAAGCTAAATGACAAGTTATTTGGTAATGAGACTTGGGAGGATGAACCTCCTTTGCTCACCAAAGAACTGGATAACTTGACTAGGTAGAGATTACCTCAACAGAGACAGGACCCTGGAAAGTTCTCAATACCTTGTACAATAAGCGCCATGACCTTCAAGAAGGCTCTGTGTGACATTGGGTCAAGCATAAACCTCATGCCTCTCTCTGTAATGGAGAAGCTAGGGATCTTTGAGGTACAAGCTGCAAGAATCTCACTAGAGATGGCAGACAATTCAAGAAAACAAGCTTATGGACTTGTAGAGGATGTTCTGGTAAAGATTGAAGACCATTATATCCCTGCTAATTTCATAGTCCTAGAGACTGGGAAGTGCATGGATGAAACAATCATCCTTGGCAGACCCTTCCTAGCCACAGCAAAGGCTGTGATTGATGTTGACAGAGGAGAATTGATCATTCAAGTAAATAAAGAATCTTTTGTGTTTAAGACTCAAGGATATCCCTCTGTAACCATGGAGAGGAAGCATGAA
>NW_026264508.1:2708-4103 GCF_000817695.3 Arachis duranensis
AGATCCGAAGAAGAGGTTGGGAAGTTCTTACCAACCCCATTCAACAAGTCAGAATCTTAATGGTTCAAGAGTTCTATGCCAATGCATGGATCACCAAGAACCATGATCAAAGTGTGAACCCGGACCCAAAGAATTGGCTTACAATGGTTCGGGGGAAATTCTTATATTTTAGTCCGGAAAATGTAAGGTTAGCATTCAACTTGCCCATGATGCAAGGAGATGAACACCCTTACACTAGAAGGGTCAACTTTGATCAAAGGTTGGACCAAGTCCTCATAGACATTTGTGAAGAGGGTGCTCAATGGAAGAGAGATTCAAGAGGGAAGCCGGTTCAATTGAGAAGGCATGACCTCAAGCCCGTGGCTAGAGGATGGTTGGAGTTTATCCAACGCTCAATCATTCCCACTAGTAACCGGTCTGAAGTTTCTATAGACCGGGCTATCATGATTCATAGCATCATGATTGGAGAGGAAGTAGAAGTTCATGAGGTTATATCCCAAGAACTTTATAAGGTGGCGGACAAGTCCTCTACCTTGGCAAGGTTAGCCTTCCCTCACCTCATTTTTCATCTCTGTTATTCATTTGGAATTGACATAGAGGGAGACACCCTCATTGATGAGGACAAGCCCATCACTAAGAAAAGGATGGAGCAAACAAGAGATCCCACTCATCATGAAATCCCTGAGAGGCCTCAAGGGATGCACTTTCCTCCACAAAACTATTGGGAGCAAATCAACACCTCCCTAGGAGAATTGAGTTCAAACATGGGACAACTAAGGGTGGAGCACCAAGAACATTCCATTCTCCTCCATGAAATTAGAGAAGATCAAAGAGACATGAGAGAGGAGCAACAAAGGCAAGGAAGAGACATTGAGGAGCTTAAGCACTCCATAAGATCTTCAAGAGGAAGAACAAGCCGCCATCACTAAGGTGGACCCTGGTGGACGAAATTGTGATCACTATTCTTTGAGTTGTACTCATTGTAAAATTATGGAATTTAGAAATTGGCACGAGTGGACACAACTCCGTTCAACTAACCAGCAAGTGTACTGGGTCGTCCAAGTAATAAACCTTACGTGAGTAAGGGTCGATCCCACAGAGATTGTTGGTATGAAGCAAGCTATGGTCACCTTGTAAATCTCAGTTAGGCAGATTGAATTGGTTTATGGGTTTTTGAAAATAGAAATAAGAAAATAAATAATAAAAGGGATAGAATACTCATGCAGATTCATTGGTGGGAATTTCAGATAAGCGAATGGAGTTACTGTATGGCTCAATGACGCCTGCTCTCCTACTGCTTCAACTCAATCCTTCTTACTCCTTTCCATGGCAAGCTGTGTATAGGAGTTCACCATCAGCGGTGGCTACTTTCAATCCTCTCGGGAAAATGATCCT
>NW_026264508.1:10499-10903 GCF_000817695.3 Arachis duranensis
TCTGTTGCTGAGAAGATGATGGATATGGCTTACTATTGCTCAGCCTATTGCGTCCACCATTGTTAAAGCCTTGTTGAGGCTTTTGTTGATACTTCCAGGAGAAATTTGGATGATTTCTCCATGATGGATTATAGGTGTTTCCATAAGGTTCACCCATGTAATTAACCTCTGCCAAGGTAGGGTTCTCAGGATCATAAGCTTCTTCAGAAGCTACCTCTCTAGTACTGTTGGATGCATGTTGCAATCCATTCAGATTTTTGAGAGATCATGTTGACCTGTTGAGTCAACACTTTGTTCTGAGCCAATATGGCATTCAGAGCATGAATTTCAAGAACTCCTTTCTTCTGAGGTATCCCATTATTCACGGAATTCCTCTCAGAGGTATACATGAACTGGTTGTTTGC
>NW_026264509.1:0-1140 GCF_000817695.3 Arachis duranensis
ATGGTTCCTCATTGAGGAACTCATTGGAGGTCAGTGGGCGTCCAGTGAGGCCTTCCTCAGTGGCGTTCACTGCCTCTCCTTTCTCCCAGAATACGGCCATATTGATGGCCTTGCACTCTCCTTTTGGATTTTCTTCAGTATTGCTTGGGAGAGTGCTTGGAGGAAGTTCAGTAATTTTCTTGCTCAGCTGACACACTTGTCCTTCCAGATTCCTAATGGAAGATCTAGTTTCAGTCATAAAACTTTGAGTGGTTTTGATTAGATCAGAGACCATGGTTGCTAAGTCAGAGTTATTCTGCTTAGAACTCTCTGTTTGTTGCTGAGAAGATGATGGAAAAGGCTTGCTATTGCTACACCTGTTTCTTCCACCATTATTGTTATTGAAACCTTGTTGGGGTCTCTGTTGATCCTTCCATGAAAGATTTGGATGATTCCTCCATGAAGGATTATAGGTGTTTCCATAGGGTTCTCCCATGTAATTCACCTCTTGTATTGAAGGGTTCTCAGGATCATAGGCTTCTTCCTCAGATGAAGCCTCCTTAGTACTGCTTGGTGCATTTTGCATTCCAGACAGACTTTGAGAAGTCATATTGACTTGTTGAGTCAATATTTTGTTCTGAGCCAATATGGCATTCAAAGTATCCTCAATATTTTATTCTAAGCCAAAATGGCATTCAGAGTGTCAATCTCAAGAACTCCTTTCTTTTGACTAGTCCCATTGTTCACAGGATTTCTTTCAGAAGTGTACATGAATTGGTTATTTGCAACCATTTCAATCAGTTCTTGAGCTTCAGTAGGCGTCTTCTTCAGATGAAGAGATCCTCCAGAGGAGCTATCCAAAGACATCTTGAACAGTTCAGAGAGACCATCATAGAAAATACCTATGATGCTCCATTCAGAAAGCATATCAGTGGGACATTTTCTGATCAATTGTTTCTATCTTTCCCAAGCTTCATAGAGGGATTCTCCTTCCTTCTGTCTGAAGGTTTGGACTTCCACTCTAAGCTTACTCAATTTTTGAGGTGGAAAGAACTTTTCCAAGAAGGCATTGACTAGCTTTTCCCAAGAGTCCAGGCTTTCTTTTGGTTGAGAATCCAACCATGTTCTAGCTCTGTCTCTTACAGCAAAAGGGAATAGCAT
>NW_026264509.1:9721-10467 GCF_000817695.3 Arachis duranensis
ATGATCATGAGAAGTCACAAAATCAATTGAAAAAGAAAAAACAGAAAGAAAAATAGAAAGAAAAACAGCACACCCTGGAGGAAGAATCTGCTGGCGTTTAAACGCCAGTGAGGCTAGCAGATGGGCGTTTAACGCCCAGTCTGGCACCATTCTGGGCGTTTAACGCCAGAAAGGGGCACCAGACTGGCGTTAAACGCCAGAAAAGGGTAAGAAGCTGGTGTTAAACGCCAGAAATGGGCACCAGCCCGGTGTTTAACGCCAGAATTGGCCAGAAACGCAATTTTGCTTGCCATTTGGTGCAGGGATGACTTTTCCTTGACACCTTAGGATCTGTGGACCCCACAGGATCCCCATCTACCCCACCACTCTCTCTCTTCTTCTTCACCCATTCACCAATCACCTCAACACCTCTTCCCCAAAAACCCTTCACCTGTCAAATCCCATCTTTCTCTTCACCACTCACATCCACCCTTCATAAAACCCCACCTACCTCACCCTTCAAATTCAAACCACTTTCCCTCCCAAACCCTCCCATACATGACCGAACCAAGCCCCCCCACTTCTATATAAACCCATCTTCACTCCTTCATTTTCACACAACCTAAACACCACTTCTCTCCTTTTTGGCCGAACACAAAGCCATTCCCTTCTTCCTCATTTCTTCTTCTTCTACTCTCTTCTTTCTTCTTTTGCTCGAGGACGAGCAAACCTTTTAAGTTTGGTGTGGTAAAAGCATTGCTTTTTGT
>NW_026264509.1:10588-10902 GCF_000817695.3 Arachis duranensis
TGAGTCATGGGAGATGGAGAGATTCATCTCAAGGGTGCATCAAGACCACTTCTATGAAGTTGTGGCCTTGAAGAAGGTGATCCCCGAGGTCCCTTTTACACTCAAAAAAAGTGAATATCCGGAGATCCGACATGAGATCTGGTGGACGAAATTGTGATCACTATTCTTTAAATTGTACTTTTATGGAATTTGAAATTGGCACGAGTGGACACAACTCCGTTCAACTAACCAGGAAGTGTACTGGGTCGTCCAAGTAATAAACCTTACGTGAGTAAGGGTCGATCCCACAGAGATTGTTGGTATGAAGCAAGCTA
>NW_026264510.1:0-2221 GCF_000817695.3 Arachis duranensis
GGGCCTGCTGGGTTTGCGGACCGTGGTGGCGGATGAGTGGTGTGCGGGTCGTTAGTGTGTCTGGCTCCTTGCCTCGCGCACTGAACGGCCGCGCTGAAACACGAGTTGCCCAAAAGGCTTGCTTGGCGCAATGCGAGCAAGGTGAGATGCCGAAAGGCTTGCTGGGCGCAATGCCAGCAAGATGCACGTTGCCTAGGCACACTAGCAAGCCCGTTGGGGTTGTGGTGTGCCGTCGGGGTCCCCCGCCCCGGGTTCAAGGTCGAGCACGGGCGTCGGGCTGCTGCACACCCCGATCACCAGAGGACCAAGAAGGGAAACACGTCCATGCACGCCCCATCTGGGAACCACCTAGTGAGCATGGCGTGGTCGAGTTGTGCCTTGTGCACCCGTGGCGTGCTCGCCTTACGTCTATGGTCGACGCAAGACGGTGCCCAACACGGTGTTGGTTTTGCTGTGCGGGTTGCTTAATCTAGACGGTGCGGCTGTTCGATTATCGCCCGAAGCACCTCACGCCTCGGGCTGTCCCTTGAATGTTCTTCGTCGTTTCCCCCGAACCCTGCCCAGCAGAGTTGGCTCGGCACTCCCGTATGCTTCCGCTTGCCTGCACGCTCCAAGGCGTGCGGGGGGCTGTTCGTCCGGGCGTGCTGGGTTTGCGGACCGTGGTGGCGGATGAGTGGTGTGCGGGTCGTTAGTGTGTCTGGCTCCTTACCTCGCGCACCGAACGGCCGCGCTGAAACTCGAGTTGCCCAAAAGGCTTGCTTGGCACAATGCGAGCAAGGTGAGATGCCGAAAGGCTTGCTGGGCGCAATGCCAGCAAGATGCACGATGCCTAGTCACACTAGCAAGCACGTTGTGGTTGTGGTGTTGCTGCCGGGGTCACTCCCCCCGGGTCCAAGGTCGATCATGGGCGTCGGCCCAACGCTAGGCCAGGCCTGGTGCGGCGCACGACGCGGATGACCGATATCCGTGCGGCGAGTGTGTCGTGTGCCAGGGGCAACGCGACGTCCCCGTCCAATTACTTGGAGGGGGCAAGTCGCGGAAGAGGGCTTTCGGTTTGTGTCCACTCTGGTGGGGCATCGCGTTGTGCTCAGCCTGGCTCTAGGCTCGACCTACGACGGGTCCCGACTTGGTGTGGCTTGTTATTGTGACTCGTTCACGTGGCTCATTCTAGACGGTGCGGCTTTTTGGCTCTGGCCGAAGCAGGTGACGCTTCGGCCTGTCCCTCGAGTATCCTTCGTCGCCTCCTTTGAACCCTGCCCAGCGACGTTGGCTTGGCCCTTTCGTATGCTTCCGCTTGCCTGCACGCGCCTTGGCATGCGGGGCGCGGTTCGTCCGGGCGTGCTGGGTTTGCGGACCGTGGTGGCGGATGAGCGGTGTGTGGGTCCTGAGTGCTGTCTGGCTCGTTGCCTCGCGTAATGAACGGGCGCACAGGACTCTCTTCATGTGTTGGCTCGAGCGACGGTGCTCGTTCCACGGTTGTGCGGCTCCTGTGTTTCCTACCCCGCGGTGTGGTATCCCTGCCTTGCCCCAACCTTTCCTCTCCGCAGTCCCATCGTGGGATTGCCGGGGGAGTTCTAAGACACGCTCGTGGTCCTACCCGTCTCGGCGCTCTTGTGAGGCAACGGTGGCCTGCGTGCGTGTTCTGTTCTTGCGGGTGCGGTGCACGCGGTCGAGATGGGGTCTTAGATCCCCGTCTGTCCCTCAGATGATTGGGTTTCTCGGAAAGATGCCTGCCGCCGTGTCCGTCCAAAGCTTCCCCTCGCGGAAGCGTCGGCAGCGCGGCGCGCAAGGTCGGTGACGGATTCTACCTGGTTGATCCTGCCAGTAGTCATATGCTTGTCTCAAAGATTAAGCCATGCATGTGTAAGTATGAACTAATTCAGACGGTGAAACTGCGAATGGCTCATTAAATCAGTTATAGTTTGTTTGATGGTACCTACTACTCGGATAACCGTAGTAATTCTAGAGCTAATACGTGCAACAAACCCCGACTTCTGGAAGGGATGCATTTATTAGATAAAAGGTCAACGCAGGCCCTGCCTGTTGCTTTGATGATTCATGATAACTCGTCGGATCGCACGGCCCTTGTGCCGGCGACGCATCATTCAAATTTCTGCCCTATCAACTTTCGATGGTAGGATAGTGGCCTACCATGGTGGTGACGGGTGACGGAGAATTAGGGTTCGATTCCGGAGAGGGAGCCTGAGAAACGGCTACCACA
>NW_026264510.1:10087-10899 GCF_000817695.3 Arachis duranensis
TAAGGTTTATTACTTGGACGACCCAGTACACTTGCTGGTTAGTTGAACGGAGTTGTGAAAATAAACAATGTCATTAGAGTATACAAAAAGAATAGTGATCACAATTTCGTCCACCAAGTTTTTGGCGCCGTTGCCGGGGATTGTTCGAGTATGGACAACTGACGGTTCATCTTGTTGCTCAGATTAGGTAATTTTCTTTCCAAAAATCTTTTTCAAAATTTTTTTTTTTATTTTTCGTTTTTCCAAACTATATTTTCGAAAAAAAATTAATAAAAATACAAAAAAATTAGAAAATCAGAAAAATCAAAAATATTTTGTGTTTCTTGTTTGAGTATTGTGTTAATTTTTAAGTTTGGTGTCAATTGCATGCTTTTAAAATTTTTCTTGCATTTTTCGAAAATCTCATGCATTCATAAGTGTTCTTCATGATCCTCAAGTTGTTCTTGACAAGTCTTCTTGTTTGATCTTGATGATTTCTTGTTTTGTGTCTTTTGTTGTTTTTCATGTGCATTTTTGCATTCATATTTTTCATGCATTAAAAATTTCTAAGTTTGGTGTCTTGCATGTTTTATTTGCATCAAAAATTTTTCAAAATAATGTTCTTGATGTTCATCATGATCTTCAAAGTGTTCTTGGTGTTTATCTTGACATACATAGCATTCTTGCATGCATCTTGTGTCTTGATCCAAAATTTTCATGTTTTCGGTCATTTTTGTGTTTTTCTTTAAAATTTCAAAAAATCAAAAAAATATCTTTTCCTTATTTTCCTCCAAATTTTCGAAATTTTGGGTTGACTTGGTCAAAAATTTTTA
>NW_026264511.1:0-1541 GCF_000817695.3 Arachis duranensis
CTCACTCTTTGTGAGTCTTATTACTTGATACGACCCGGTATACTTGCCGGTTATACGTAAATTCTCATTTTTACGTATCACTCCTCAATATCTCTTCCTTGCCTTTGTTGCTCCTCTCTCATGGCTCTTTCGTCCTCTCTGATTTCATGGAGGATAATGGAGTGCTCTTGGTGCTCCATCCTTAGTTGCTCCATGTTGGAACTCAAATCTCCTAAAGAGGTGTTGAGTTGCTCCCAATAGTTGTGTGGAGGAAAATGCGTCCCTTGAGGCATCTCAGGAATTTCTTGATGAGGAACTTTCTCATGCTCTTGTTGAGGTCCATGCGTGGGCTTTCTTGTTTGCTCCATCCTCTTTTTAGTTATGGGCTTGTCCTCTTCAATGAGGATGTCTTTTTCTATGGCAATTCCGACTGAATTGCATAGGTGACAGATGAGATGAGAAAAGACTAACCTTGCCAAAGTGGAGGGCTTGTCAGCCACTTTGTATAGTTCTAGAGGTATGATCTCATGAACTTCCACTTCCTCTCCAATCATGATACTATGGATCATGATAGTCCGATCCACAGTTACTTTTGACCGGTTGCTAGTAGGAATGATAGAGTATTGGATGAACTCCAACCATCCTCTAGCCACGGGTTTGAGGTCAGGCCTTCTTAGTTGAACTGGCTTGCCTTTGGAGTCTCTCTTCCGTTGGGCTCCTTCCACACAGATGTCCATGAGGACTTGTGATGACAAGTCATCATATACCCATTTTTCAAGCTAATTTCACTTGTTTTGTTAGCATTTATGCACTTTCTTGCATCCTAAGTAAGTGATTTGGAATAAAAATGCATAACTTCTCTAAATCAAGTAACCACCATGAATTTAATGTTAAAACATGAGGTTTAAGCTAATTTTGATTGCATTTTAATTGATTTATAAGCCTCTTGAATTTAATGATACTTTGAGTGGTTGTTTGGTTTATTATAGGTGAAGAAAAGAAAAGAAAATGAAAAGCGTGGCCTAAGAAGCGTGACACAAGAAAAGGAAAGCGTGGCCAAAAAGGAGAGAAGCGTACCGCATCACAATGGGGAAGCAACCTTGCCCTCCACAAGGGCAGAATGCCCTCTAGGAGGGCAGCATTGAGTGACCAAGCAAGCTTAGGCAACTCTGCCCTGCCCACTCCAAGGGCAGAGCACAAAATGGTGCCTTGGAACCAAGAGAAGCAAAGTCTGCCCTGCCCTTGTGGAAGGCAGAATCGGGCTTCATGAGGAAGAAAATCAAAAGGAAAATATCAACTATGCATGCTACAAGGCTCGAGCAAGGGACCATGAGGAAGCCAAAGACTAAGGGTGACTAGCGTGCCAAGAAACCAAGGAAAATTAGTGTGGCGCATGCCTCCGCCCAGTTTCGAACACGGGCCATGAAGGAAGGGTCATTGCCCTGCCCTTGGCGCGGGCAGGGCAGAATCGTGAGTGTGCGCATCAAGAAGCACCAACGCGCGCACCAATTCCTTCCTTGGCACGATCCGTGCGCACCAACTCGTCCCTGGCGCACCAAACC
>NW_026264511.1:9158-10898 GCF_000817695.3 Arachis duranensis
ATCCAAAGAGATGCTGGGCATCAATGATCCTAAGGAGAATTAAGCAAGCTAAGTGTCTGTGGTGGAAGGATGTTGAGCAAAAGAAAAGAAAATAAAGCCAAAGGCTATGCTGCAGCATTTGACACCCAACCTATAAGAAAGTAATAAGCTTGTTAAAGCATTATAAACCAAGAAGAGTTACCAAGGGAGTGATCAAAAAAAGAAGAGTCTTATAACAGCAAGTTTAGCAAACCTTTGATGCAAAAATGTGTATTAGGCAGCAGCAACAATAAATGAGTTGTCATTGTCTGCATAAAAGCCCCATAGATCAAGTTCTGCTATCTGCATAATAAGGATATATACACTTGTCTTATTCATTCCATTTTCTCTTAGTTTTGATGCTTGCTTGGGGACAAGCAAGGTTTAAGTTTGGTGTTGTGATGACAAGTCATCATATACCCATTTTTTAAGCTAATTTCACTTGTTTTGTTAGCATTTATGCACTTTCTTGCATCCTAAGTAAGTGATTTGGAATAAAAATGCATAACTTCTTTAAATCATACAACCACCATGAATTTAATGTTAATCATTGAGGTTTGAGCTTATTTTAATTGAATTTTAATTGATTTATAAGCCTCTTGAATTTAGTGATACTTTGAGTGGTTGTTTGGTTTATTTTAGGTGAAGAAAAGAAAAGAAAATGAAAAGCGTGGCCTAAGAAGCGTAACAAAAGAAAAGGAAAGCGTGGCCAAAGAAGAGAGAAGCGTGCCGCAACTAAGTGGGGGAAGCAACTTTGCCCTCCACAAGGGCAGAATGCCCTCTAGGAGGGCAGCATTGAGTGACCAAGCAAGCTTAGGCAACTCTGCCCTGCCCACTCCAAGGGCAGAGCACAAAATGATGCCTTGGAACCAAGAGAAGCAAAGTCTGCCCTGCCCTTGTGGAGGGCAGAATCGGGCTCCATGAGGAAGAAAATCAAGGAGAAAATATCAACTAGGCATTCTACAAGGCTCGAACAAGGAACAATGAGGAAGCCAAGCCTTGAGACCCACTACCGTGCCAAGAAACCAAAAAAAATAAAGAAGCGTGTTTGCATTGGCCCAGGATCGAACCTGAGACGTGAAGGAAGGATCCTGCCCTGCCATTGGCGCGGGCAGGGCAGCTTTTGAAATTGGCGCATCACACACAAGGCCTTGGCGCACCATTTCTCAACCTGGCGCACCAATTTTCTCGTCCTGGCAGCATTGGCGCGCGCGTTCCGTCCCTGGCGCACCAACCCGTTCCTGCCCTGCCCTTGGCGCGGGCAGGGCAGCGTCCCACGCACCAACTCACTCTGGCGCGCCAATTTCCTTTCCTGGCGCACCAACCTTCGCATCTGGCAGCACCATCCGCACGCAATCTTCAATCTGGCAGCACCAACATTCCCGCCCTGCCCTTGGCGCGGGCAGGGCAGCCTCTGGCGCATCAGACGCGCACCAAGACGCGCACCACGCAGCACCAAAACACAACATGGCCGCACCAACTCCAAGCACCAAGCATCAATTTTCTGCCCTGCCCTCCACAAGGGCAGGGCAGCCTCCTGGGAGTGGTTTTTGGGCCAAAATTCAAATTAAAAATTCATTTGAATTCATTTCTTCACCAATCCAAAAAGCCCATCCAAATCCCTTTATCCAAGAATAGAAAGTGTATAAATAGGACTTAGTTTGATGTAATTAGAACTTTTAGCTACCTTTACTTTGAGCTTTGAAATTTTGCTTTCATTTT
>NW_026264512.1:0-333 GCF_000817695.3 Arachis duranensis
AAGATGCCTTATCCTCAGAAACTCCGCCAAGCAGAACAGGATAAGCAATTTGCCCGCTTTGCAGACTATCTCAGGACTCTTAAAATAAAGATTCTGTTTGCAGAAGCACTTGAGCAAATACCTTCTTATGCTAAGTTCATGAAAGATATCTTAAGTCATAAGAAGGATTGGAGAGTAACTAAAAAAGTGTTTTTCACTGAAGAATGCAGTGCAGTCATTCTGAAGAGCTTACCAGAGAAGCTTCAAGATCCTGGAAGCTTTATGATACCATGCACATTAGAAGGTGCTTGTACCAAGACAGCCCTATGTGACCTTGGAGCAAGTATCAATCTA
>NW_026264512.1:9532-10897 GCF_000817695.3 Arachis duranensis
TAGTCAAAAATTTTTAAAACTTAGCTATTTCTTATAAGTCAAGTCAAATTTTCAATTTTAAAAATCCTATCTTTTCAAAATCTTTTTCAAAATTCAAATCTTTTTCATTTTTCTTCTTATTTTTTGAAAATTTAAAAAAATAATTTTCAAAATCTTTTTCTTAATTTTATTTCAAATTTTCAAAAACTTTACTAACAATTAATGTGATTGATTCAAAAATTTCAAGTTGTTACTTTCTTGTTAAGAAAGAATCAATCTTTAAATTCTAGAATCATATCCTTTAGTTTCTTGTTAGTCAAGTAATCAATTTTAATTTTAAAAATCAAATCTTTTTCAAAATAAATTTCAATCATATCTTTTCAATCATATCTTTTTTCAAAATCAATTTCAAAAATCTTTTCTAACTCCTTATCTTTTCAAAATTGATTTTCAAATCTTTTTCAACTAACTAATTGACTTTTTGTTTGTTTCTTATCTTTTTCAAACCACCTAACTACTTTTCTCTCTCTAATTTTCAAAAATTCCTCACTCTTTTTCAAAATTCTTTTAATTAAATAATTGTTTCAAATTTTAATTTTAATTTTATTTCTTCTCTTAATTTTCGAAAATCACTAACCATTTTTCAAAAACAATTTTCGAAATTTCTCTCCCTCTCATCTAGGGGTGCACAGACCCGGTCCGGCTCGAAGGTCCGGCCCGGTCCCAAACACTTTCGGGGCTAATTTGGTGTGATTTTATCGGGTTTAGGACCGGGTAAGGGTCTCAAAAATAGACCCGGTCATTATTTTGGGTCAGGTCCGGGCCATAGCTCAGGTCACCCGAAGTCGGCCCGGTGGCCCGGTCATCATATACAATTAATATTTTGTGTTATTAGTGATGGATCATGACTATTCTTATGTGGAATTTAAGTATTGTAAACTTTAATATTTTGTGTTATTAGTCATTATAAGACTATAAGTTAATGTTTTATGTTTAGAATGCATAAGACTCTATAGACTAATGCATAATATTGTGTTATTTGTATTGATTTAAATATTTAGTACTATTAGACAATATTAGTATTGATTGTAGTTTTGCTTTAGTATTGATTGTGGTTATGCTTTAATTTTAAAGAAGGGTTGGTTATTGTTATATTTTTCTAAGTGAATTTTACTATGTTAAATAATGGTTGGAGTCTTGGAAATTTGGATATTTTTACATGCTAGCTTACAATAAGGTATCAACGTAATGTAATGTTAACGGCTCGGTTTTCACCCAGTTTTCACCCAGTATAATTGTGGCCCGAAAGTGTATTGGTTTCATCGGGTCTAGGGTCGGGTTCGGGTCTAATAAATAGACCCGGTGCATATTTTGGGTCGGGTCTGG
>NW_026264513.1:0-10895 GCF_000817695.3 Arachis duranensis
TTCTTCTAGGCTAAAACTTACGACTCTCCCATCTATTTCAAATGAGTAGGTTCCCGAGTAGGCATCTAGCTTAAATCTAGAGGTTCACAAAAATGGTCTTCCAAGTAGGATAGATGATGCTCTCTCGGTTTCGCTTGATGGCATTTCAAGGACATAGAAGTCAATCGGAAACACCAACCCTTTGATATTCACCAATACATCTTCCACAACACCCGTCACGGTTATTATGCTTTTATCCGCTAGGACAAATCTTGCCGTCGACCTTTTTAGTGGTGGCAACTTCAATACCCGGTAGACGGAGAGCGGCATGATGCTAACACATGCTCCGAGGTCACACATACAATCGATGAATTGAACTCTATTGACGGTGCAAGTGACCATACAAGGGCCCGGATCATCACACTTCTCGGGCAATGCTCCCATTAAAGCGGAAATAGAACTCCCCAATGGGATGGTTTCTAATTCAAGAATTCTATCATTGTTCATGCATAGATCTTTAAGGAATTTTGCATATCTAGGAACTTGATGGATAGCATCAAAGAGGGGGATGGTCACCTCAACTTTCTTGAACATTTCTACCATTTTGGGGTCGAGTTCTATGCGCTTCCTAGCTTTCTTTGCAAGTGTTGGAAATGGGAGTGGTTGAGCAATTTCTTCTTCCAAGGTCCTCTTGGTCTTGGGGGTCTCCTTCGTTGGTTGAGCTTCATCCTCAACTGTGACTTGTGGTGTCTCCTCTTCCACTACCTCTTCTATATCTATTCTCTCCTCCTCTTGAGTGATTGTGATGGGATTTGAATCCTTTGCTCCCTTCTCTTTTAATTGTGTTCCGGATCTAAGGGTGATGGCATTGATGCCTCCCTTAGGATTGGGTTGAGGTTAAGAGGGAATGACGCTTTGGATTGGGGGTTGAGGAGTGGGATTTGATGGTGTATCCATTCGTGCAAGAAGAGCTTGTAGTGTAGAGGTGAGGCCGGTGAGACCGGAAGCGAGTGTGTTTTGTAGTTCCTTTTGGCCTTGGATGATGGTCCGGAGTGTTTCATCTTGGTTGGAGGGGGCGGTTGCATATGTGAGTTGGGGAGTTTATGATTGGTTGGGTGGTGGTCTTTGATGTGGTGGTTGGTATGTTTGGTAGTTTCTTTGTGGGTTTTGTTGGTTGTGTGGTTGATTTTGTTGGTTGTATGGTGGCCGGTTTTGTGAGAAATTTTGTGAGTTGTTGCTCCATCTTTGACCTCCTCCATTGATGTTGTTGTCCCTATTCCCTTGTTGATGATTGTCTCTCTAATTTTGATTGTGATACCCACTCCCTTGATTGTAGCTTCCTCCTTGATAAGGGTGCCCTTGGTTAGGATTACCGCCTTGGTAGTACCCCTGATTTGGGCGGTCATAGAAATTATGGGTAGCCGCCAAAGTGTTGTCTTCTTGAAGGCTTGGGCACTCATCCGTGTAGTGGGAATAGCAAGAACAGATGCCACACACTTTTTGAGGGACCAATTGTTGATTGTATTGTTGAGGGGGTGGGGCGTGTTGTTGGTATGGTTGAATTTGTTGTTGGCTCAATTGGAGTTGCCTCAAGATGGATGTCATTTCGCTCAAGGATTGAGTTAGAGCGGTGGTTTCGCTACTAGTTGATACTTCATTCACGGTTCTTGGACGGTTGACTCTTCGTCTCATATGTTGATTGGATTTGGCTAAGTCAATGATAAGTTGCCATGCCTCCTCCGCTGTTTTATATTTAGACAAAGAACCATTGCTAGAGGTGTCCAAGAGAGTTCTATCTTGTTCTCGCATCCCTTGACATATGTATCCAAGCAATACTTGAGTGTCAAACATGTGATTAGGGCATGCGTCTAGTAGTTTACGAAACCGTTCCCAATACTCGTATAGTGGTTCCGTTTCACCTTGTACAATACAAGACATTTTCTTCCTTAGCCTATCCATCTTCTCCGGGGGCAAGAATTTATCCAAGAATCCTCGTCTAAGCAAGTCCCAATCGGAGGTGACTTCACTAGATAGAGTGTAGAACCATTCTTTAGCCTTGTCTTCAAGAGAGAAAGGGAAAGCAAACAACCATATAGCAACCTCATCAGATCCTTCCCGTCTAGTTGTTGAGCATATACGATGAAAGTCTTTGAGATGTCGAATAGGATCTTGTGCGGGAAGCCCATGAAACTTAGGTAGGAGGTTGATCAAAGCGGTCTTCAATTCAAAGTTTGCATTCAAGTTGGGGTGAGTTACATGAAGGGGTTGAAGGACATAATCCGATGCACCCGCTTCCTTGATAGTAACTCTCCTCGGAGCATCCATGGTGTTGGTACCTAAAACGAAAGAGGAGTTGTTAGTGATATTGATGGAAGTATGACTAATGCCTTCTTTGAGTAACGGTTCAATGTTCACTTTTAGTAAGGTGGTTGAGGTGGTGAAGACCTCTTCACCTTTCCCAAACTTTGGCCACCTCCGAGCTTGTCTAATATGAAACAAAGTTCGTTCTATTTCCGGATCAAAGGGGACTAAGCTAGGATTCGGTTGGGAACGCGTCATGCAATGAAGGGGAAGTGAGATTCATGGTGACGATGAGGGGTTAGTCACTTGAAAAATTTACAATAAAATGCAACTATGTACATATATACACGTTTATGCTAAACAATAACATGGCACACTAAGCAAATTCCCCGGCAACGGCGCCATTTTGATAAACGAAAATTATCATGCCGATATAGAATTCAATAATGGATATAATCGTGAGTATAGTCTAATCGACACTCAAACTTTGCATCAAACAATCCTACAATCTATAACCGAGAGTATTAGTCTCCCGAGTCGTCCTCCCTTGGAATTGCTAGAGCATGCATCTTATTGATTAGAAAACCTTGTTATGATTCTTTGAAGGTTTAGCAAAAATAGATGACAAGCAATCAATCTTTAAAAGACTTGGCCTAGGGTTGGCATTAGAAATTCTATCCTTATAGTTCCTTCAATGATGACAACAATTAGGCCTTGCTTCATTTAGTTAACCCCTAGGTATAGAGGAAAGTCAAATGAGAGTAATTAACTTGAGTCACAAGTCCTAGTTTTACCTTAGGGAAATCTAGCTTTAGTGCACTCCAAGTCAATTAGCAATTTCTAATTCCAAATCAACAATTGACATAAACTATTCAACTCTTTCTAATGGCCCAAACCCTATGCCAAGTAAGAAACTTTTACTCCATAACTAGTGTAAAAATGAGCTAAAAGTCCCTTAACCCTTCAACCCTTGGTCTTCTTAAGCTTTTCCCGCCAAGGCACTTCCCCAAGATGGGATCCCCAACTCTCTCCACGCCCAAGTCACGTGGCTCTTTAAAAAATCATATTCGAACATCGGCACGCACGCGTGTCTTGTAATGTGCGCGGAGGTGTAATGTACGCGTGCGCGCTCATGAAGATCATGGCCTAGCCGCTACACAAGCCGGCTCATGGCTTGGCTCTTGGCTTCGACTTCTAGCTGCTCAATTCACGCGGACGCGCCAAGTGCGCGCACGCGCCCTTGCTGAAGTTTCCAAAGTTCAATTCTCACGCTCCCTTCCTTTGCACCCGTCCTCCTTTTCTCTTCCGGTCCATCCCTGCCCTATATTCTGAAACCACTTAACACACAGGTCACGGCATTGAATGGCACCAAGAGAAGATTAGAAATTTATCTAATTTAGTGCAAAATAAGCATGTTTTCATCCATAAGGCAAAATTAGGAAAGGAACACAAAGTCTTGTATTTTCATATAGAAAGCATGTGGAATTATTGATAAAACCCTTGAAATCAACACAAGATAAACCCTCAAAATGGGGTATATCAACGCTCAATAAATAGGTACTATAAAGCTTTTATGTATTATACCAGAGGCATTAATTTTCAGGGTGACATGTCTTTGTTCTGACTGCTTCGTCTCACTTGAAAAAAGCTGCAACACGTAAACAACCAGTTCTAAGCAGTTGAAAATATATTTAGCAAAATTAATCAGGACAAAAGAAAATCTACCTCGTAGAAATAGGGACTTTTAGCAGCCAAGATAGGGGAACTGATATGTAATGTTTTAACTCTCACAGAACAAAGTTCCAGTCTGCATCATCGGCTTCATCACCTAAATTAGCAAAAACCAGAATTAAAAAAAAATTGTAAATCAGTGCAGAACCAACAACTTCATTATTAAGTAGAACATATCTATTATCTAGTCAATAGGTGACTGTTATACTCTTTGTAAAACACTAATTTCTAGTTCCAGTTATGCTCTTGTTTATATCAAACAATACATTTATATTGATTAATGTTCCACATTTCCAATTCCTATAAACACAATTTTAAACATACCACTAATGGATAAACTAGACACCATAGCAAGTCATCAACTGAAAGCAAATATATGGGAAGGAACTAACATATGGAAAGCCGAGGAAACCCTTGGGAACCATCCAAATGGCCCATTACATCTTTCAACCTGTAACAATCTAACACTTGTTATGCATGATTTCACAGATCAGTATATCATAGTTCATCAGTTCACACTTCAGTGACTTCAGTTCACAGAGCTTCACAAAATCAAATAACTATTCAATCATACTCATCAGGGAGACAGAGACATGCAACAGTTATTCAATCAAATAATCATAACTAAAAAAAATTACTTAGAAGCTCGAAGACACCTTCAACAGAGCATGCAACAGGGAGACAAAGACACCGAGTGACCAAGCAGTGGTGGAGCACCTTCGAAGGAACGAGGCTGCTGCGCAATGGAGGTGGCTGTTCGAAGGAACAACGGCGGCGGCACGAGGTGGTGGCTGGACGGAGGTGAGGGACGACTGGACGACAAGCTTGATGAGTCACAGAAGCCCTGTCGTGTGAGAGTCTGAGAGAGGCGTTCTCACTTCTGGAAGCTGGAAGCTCGACGAGATTGGGAATTTAGGATTGAATTAGGGATTTAGGGCTAAGCAGAGGCTGAAACGGCAACGTTTGGCTGCCCAGCCAAAAAATCGGCCGGGTCACGGTTCGGTTCGACCGACCGGTTCACCGGTTCAATTCCGGTTTTTAAAATTTCTGGTTTTGCTTTTTGTCCGAGTCGTTTTTATGTGCGGTTCGCGGTTTAACCGGTTCGACCGGCCGGTCCGAACCGGTTTTCAGAACCTTGGTAAAAACTGGTTTGGGCAAGTACAATCCAGCATGAGATAAAATTTGTCCCTGAAACTTATTAATTGTCATGACAAACGATACTATTATAGAAAACTGTCTTCGTTGGAATCTAACCTGGGATGGTTTCATTTGTTGGTACCATATTCATTCTTGGAATCAAAGCAATATGACCCACATTGTTACCCGTTAAGACTTCACATTCTATGACATGATTTTCAAGCTTCCTAACTTGTAGCCTGACCATTGGATTGGTCAATATTTCTTAGTAACATCACCGGAACACCAACCTTAAGTATTAATTTATGTGGAAGCAAACCAGAGCAATTTATGATATTCAGTAATTCAGGACCATAGAGATCTAGTTGACTCTCCATATTCCCTTCATCCATACGAATGGAATCCGAACTAAGATATAATTTTTCCCCTCCAGGAATGATAATCATTAGATGGTTGTTGATCTCTTCAACGATATCTAGCGTGGGAGCCAGTATAGTTCTTGCTTTGAAAAAATTTTTTGAGGACATATTTTCTAAAATATTTGGATAAGAAAAATGAACCAACTCATCAAATTCCTGGTCCGAAAAAGGAATAACAATATCTCCTGGAAGACATATCTCAGATTAACCATCCATATTGTCACCTATTAGACCATCACCAACTTTCAATAACCACTCACCAAATTGTTCTGTCTCATCTTGATCTGAAGCAGTCGTCCCTACAGAGAGTCTCATATTTTTTGTTAGTTTGAGCACCTGACAAAACTACCAAAGGTAAGACGAATTCACGGTTGAATGAACGATATCTTGTCTCGATCCTCGTGGAATGACAAGAAGAATTTGTCTAAAGTCTCCACCTAGTACAACCACTTTTCCTCAAAAGGGCAAATCTTTGCTATATGTTGGAGAACACCTCATTATATCACCCAAGCATTTATCAAGCGCTTCATAGCAGTACCTACTAACCATTGGAGCCTTATCCCAAATTATAAGTTTGGCTTTCAATAGCAACACTGCTTGAGGGGAACCAGGTTTGATGTTACATACAGAATCCTCAATTATATTCAGCGGTATTTTGAACCTTGAGTGTGCCATTCTTCCATTGGGAAGAAGTAAAGATGCAATACTACTCGAAGCAACGTTTAACATTATATCACCCCTTGAGCGAATCTCAGCAGACATAAGGTTCCAAAGAAATATTTTTTCAGTACCCCATGACCATATACAAAGAAAAAACCCCCTTCATCACAATACACAGCTGTAACAATTTTATCGAATGCATATCTCTGCTCAGGTGTTGCGATGGCTAACATGTCTGAGGCATTTTTCTTTAAATCATCCCTGTTAAAGTTTAGCTCTTCCCTAATAATCTTTTCGGTTAACAAAGAACTATCAACTTCAATTGCTAAAGGCATAGGAGGATAGTCTTTCAAGGTTTTACCATAGGAATGTAAGATCTTGTCTATATCCATTAAGCACAATTGCTTAATCTCATCATCTGACATTGTTAACTCTGCATATTACATGATACTGTAAAAATTCAATCAAACTAAAACGATCAATAAGAAAGAACTTTTATCATTGTAATTAATAAAAACTCACCCCTCATGTCATCACGGCTCTCTGTCGATACAAAATATCATCTGAAAGTTCATGCCAACATCTATTCCAGACATGTTCTGGTCTTGAGATATTGTTGGATGTTAATAGAATGACAAATAATCTCCTAACATATGATCCTGAGGCCCATGAGCTTGCTTCCTTAATTGCATCAATAAATTCTTTGTCATCTTGCAAGAATCCAAGGGCAAAACATGCATCTTTATATGTAGCATAAATTGTTCCTCCTATTGTTCTTATATCTCGAAAACTCGTACATCCTCTTTGAGTATTCAAGAGAAGTCGTTGGTAATATTCTTTGGTATTTGCTGCAAAAAACTTGGTTAAAATCCTACTTTTAAGTTGTTAAATGGATTAAGCTACGCTATTTTAATTATTATAGCTACACATCCACATAAGAATAATTTTCTTAAAAAATATAGAAAAATAAAAAATTGTATAATCTACAAGTTATAACTGTTGAAAGTTATTTGAACATTTATTTTCTAGTGTAGATAAATTGAATAAAATAAACGTGTGGTACAGGCTGTTAAGATTTTAAATTTAAATTATTAAATAAGTAAGATCAAAATTGAATATAAACTCGTCATTACCTGCAGGTACATGAGTCAACCTTCCAATTGTGAAGCTTTTCTTTCGAGAAAACCACTTTGAAGAATCGTCCTTCCAAACAAACTTGGTTGGAAACTCAGCATAAGTCAGACTTCGAGCATAGGGATATGACATGTTCGCCGCCATCCATCCCAAAAACATGGACTTATGAGATATTGCTCTTTCGACGATATCATTCACATTAGATTTTTTACCATAAACCACAAGTTGCTTATCCTCCAAATGGAATGAAAGTCTAATCACAAATACTTCTTTCTCTTGGATTTCATATCCAAATAGACGCCAGACTGCCTCACATGCCAAAATGTACCTAAAATCATAGTAATTCCTAATTTTGTCAACAACTTGTGTGGCTTCTGACGGATCACCAACATTGTATAGAGTAGTTGTTACGCGGTCATTACCCTTGTGTACATACTTAAACAGATACTTAATAGAACTTGTTTGGCATGTGTATTCCACATTTATGTGGCACCCGAACTTGAGCAACAATTCTGGATTATACGAAACAATGAATTTATTGTCTAGTACACATTCCCTTTTTTTCACTATTCGACCGTTATCAGTACGCCTATATTTGGGAAATCCGGCCTCATCAATGAGTGTTTGCTATCTAAACTCTTTAGGATAGAACTTTGAATAGGATCCATTCTTCATGCAAGGTGAATTCTTGTTGTACGGATCACATGGATCATGTACCATGTAATTTTGAAAAGCTCCATGTAGATTTGGCCTTTCATTTTCATCAGGAATCTCAGCTGTTATATGTTTGTCTATGTCATCTGGTGTTTGTGGAACAAATGAGCAAAGCATTACAACATAAGATTTTAATAAAGCATTGCATAAACACAGACTTACATCCCAAAATTTTGCCAAAGATTTTTTCCTCTTTTAGGTCATCAATCAAACCATCAAACTTGATCTTGAAAACTCGACATAATATATCAGGACGGTCTTCTGCCTTCAATCCAATGGGAGTCACTTCTCTTTTTATCTCATCCCATTCAGGGTTACAGGTCATGGTGATAAAATAGCTAGGATATCCTGCATATCTGTAAATTGCAAATGTATCTTTACAATTATTCATCATATACCTAGGTCCACCGGTAAAAGTATTGGAAAGAATGATTCTTTTGCCAAGCCTTGAAACATCTACATCCCCGTTTATAAGACTTTCATGCAAACATTTATATTTGTCAACCCTCAACTGTGGTTGTTTACACCTAAAGAATTTTAACCTCTCTAATTCCACCATTGTGTAGGCATCTACCAGAAACTGTTGGAATAATCTCTTTGATCTCAAAATTAACGGAGATTCACCCGTCCTTTTCTGTAGTCGAAAAGCAAAGAACTGTCGCAAAGTGATTGTTTTGTTTTTTTTTGTAGGCCTAGCAGAGATAGAATCTGATGTTGCAATACCCAAACGAAATCCATCCTCTCCATACGGAAACAACAATGGATATTGCAAGGCTAAATAAGATGGATGAAAAATATCAATCCACTGGAGCTTTCTAGATTGACTCTCCATAATAATATCTCTATCTTTGCTAAGTTGTTCGACTTCGCCAACAATCAACGCAGCCATTTCAGATGCAGATGGCAAGTTGTATGTCCTACCATCTGTAGTCCTTTTACTAATCAACTTAAGCTTTATGTTTGTGTAATTTTTCTGTTAGTACCTATCTCTTGCATAGCAAAAACTCTTTGCCAAACTATTATATTTGTCTAGCATGTTTCTTAATATTACCACAATTTTTCTATCCCGCTCATTTATAACTTCATTGGAACTGTGAAAAAAAAACAATAAAATTTATGTTATTTTCTTTCATAGATAAGAAATAACTAAAAAGTTTGATTGGTTACATAAAAATTACCAAAGTGTACCTATTTGATTATCAATCTCATTTTCTGTGTCATAGATATATAGTTGGGCAAATATTGGTCGCAAACTATCAGAAGGAAGTAAGCTACCAATGCTATGATAAATATATATGTTGTAAAGTTTCTGAGGATGGTATAAAATTATCTTCCATATCCCATCTAACATTGAATCATCATAACTATTCAAAACTATAATAAATAAAAAATTATAAAAAATGCAAACATATATGTTGATGTATTACTAATAATTCATATCTCTTGCAAACTACAAACTTAAATTCTTGATATAATAAGAAATTACCTTCATCATCAACAAAAGGGTCAATATTTAGGCCACTTTGTGTGTCACCGTTTGGTGGGTGCGTCTTAACAGTCAATAAATTTACATCTTCATAAAGTGTGTCAAATTAATAGGCACCGAAGCAACAACAGAGGAAGATTGTCTTTTTTGCACCCCAATTACAGTAGAACTTCTTTACAAAACATTCAATTTTATTCAATTAAACGTTAGACACTATAAGAAAGAAAAGAATATAATAATGATGATCATCTTTTTTAAATTACTTTTCTGTTAGGCACGATCTGTGGGAACCGCAGTGTGATGTAAGCTGATTTTGTGAAACAACTTCCGTTATATTATTGGCGGGTCCTTGTACACTGGAGTATGCTAGAATTATAATAAATCTATGTTATATAAATGATTTCCGATGAAGTATACTTTTTGTTAAATATAATATTGGTGTATGAATTATTTGGCAATCATTAATTATACGTACTATTTGTTAACACGGACGGTGGAGTTCTTGTCAATGAGGGATCCGTCCGTAGAGTTAAAGATTTAGATCTTATCTCTGATGTAGAAGGTCTTACATAATTAGGAGGAGTATTTTTCTGTCCAATTTCATGCGAGGCACAGTGTACACCATACATAGATAGTTGCTTCCTTATGAATGAGTAATGAGAAATATATAGAAAATTTTTGTCATTAAACTGATATAAATTAAATTTAGATAAATATGAGTCAATTACAGTGAGAAAAATGTCACATTTATCTTCACTGGATTGTAAACTGAGAATATTAGATGAGGTACCAATTTCTCGACACATTGTTCTTTGACTTGTAGTAATATGATGCACATTTTTATGTACGTCAAAATTTGTATTATTGTTGTTCTTCGACACTGTTAAGTCAAGAAAAATAAATGAAACACAAATAATAATTATTCAATTAACTAATCTCATATTTGATTTTATACAATTTTAGTAGTATACTTTCGTAGTTAAAATTTTTTTGTATTGGTTTAGTTTTATTGAATTATTTTTTAAATTATTAAACTAAATCAATGAGTATCTATATCATATTATTTAAAATATACCTAGTCATGACTTAAAATAAATACAATTCAATTTAAATAATAAATAAAACTCTAAATTTAAATATAATTTTAAAATTTTAATTTATTTAAATCGAGTTAAATAGATCTACACAAAAACATCAAATTTTATATTTTCCCAATTAGTATAGAGTTTTATGTATTAATTTAGATTAAATAATATATTATTTTAAATTATGACAAAATATATCTTAAATAATATTAAATAATTAATTAACCTAAATAGTACATGAACATTTAA
>NW_026264514.1:0-3216 GCF_000817695.3 Arachis duranensis
AAACATTTCTGGGGGACATTTCCTGATTAAGGCCTTGTATCTCTCCCAGGCATCATACAGCGACTCTCCATCCATTTGAATAAATGTTTGCACCTCTGTTTTCAGCTTGATAATCCTTTTGGGGAGGATAGAACTTGGCTAGGAATTTGCTCACTAAGTCTTCCCAATTATTGATGCTTTCTTTGGGAAATGTATCTAGCCATTGAGTAGCCTTATCCTTCAGAGAGAATGGAAACAGCAGTAGTTTGTAGATGTCTGGATGCACACCACTTGTTTTGATAGTTTCACAAATCCTGAGGAAGATGGATAAGTGTTGGTTTGGATCTTCAAGTGGACTTCCTCCATAGGAGCAACTGTTCTGCACCAGAGTGATAAGTTGAGGCTTCAACTCAAAATTATTTGCATGAACGTTGGGAGTGAGTATGCTACTCCCGTAGTTTCTTGCATTGGGGATAGTGTAAGAGGCCAACACCCTTCTTGCAGGCTGGGTATTGTTGCTCACTCCCTCTTCACGCACTTCAGCCTCCATGACTTGCAAGAATCACAAACAAACCAAATGAAACATGGACATTCTAATGCTAGAGTATGGTTAGAGGGTTAGGTGACACAATGTGTCAAACAGTTAATGTGCATAGTTAAAAAGAAAAAAATGCTTAATCTAGACCACCACCTTACTTAATCATTGTCAATCTAATTCAATCCCCGGCAACGGCGCCAAAAACTTGATGTGTGGAAAACGATACAACACAAAACTCACCGGCAAGTGTACCAGGTCGCATCAAGTAATAAAACTCACGGGAGTGAGGTCGATCCCACAGGGATTAAAGGATTGAGCAAATTTAGTTCAGTGGTTGATTTAGTCAAGCGAATCAAGTATTGGTTGAGTGATTTTGTATCCAACAGTATGTAAATAGCAGAGAATGTAAAGGGAGAGGGAGGAATTGCAGAAATTAAAGAGAATTGAAAGTAAAGGTGCTGAATCTTAAAGAACAAGAAATTAAATGACTGAAGCTTAAAATGCAAGAAATGTAAATTGCAGTAACTTAAAGTGCAAGAAATATAAATTGCTTGAATGGAAAAGGGATTTGAGGACTGGGAATTCAAAATTTAAGCAAGGGAAATTAAATTGCAACAATTATCAAAGTAAGAAATGATTTGAATTCAACTAGATATCAAACAGAAAATAGAAATTAAATTGCAGCAGTGGTTCAACAGAAGAACCAAAAGGAAAATTGGATCTCAAGACTCCAGAGACTAGATAGCAAAGTCTAGATCTCAATTGCCTTCCCAGATCCAAGTTCACAAAGCAATTAAAGAGAAATTGAAGATTGAAGCTGTAAAGGAAATTGAATTCAACTCAATTATGCAGTAGGAAAATCAAAGAGATCTTGAATGGAGATTGAGACAGAAATTCCTCAATTCTTCACACCCAAGACTTAAACAAGAAAAGTAAAAAGTTCTCAAGCAAGAACAAGGAAGAAGAGAGATCAATTCTCCTTCCCAATACTCTAAGATCTCAGTGCCAAGCTCTCAAAGAAAATGAAGTCTAAAGATGTAAAAATTCCAAAATAAAAAAGAAGGTCCCTAATTACATCAAACTATCTCCTATTTATACACTTTCTATTCTTGGATTTTGGAATTTGGATGGGCTTTTGATTTGGTGAAGAAATGAATTAAATTGGATTTTTAATCTAATTTTCAGCCCATGAGAAAGTAGCTTCCAGGAGGCTGCCCTGCCCTTGTGGAGGGCAGAGCAGGAATTTGTGTGATGAAGCCTCGTGCGTGGTTGTGCTGCGTGTGATGGGCGTTCAAGATGCTGCCCTGCCCTTGTGGAGGGCAGGGCAGTGTTGCCCTGGTGCGCCTTGCCTTGCTGCCCGTGCGTCCATGTTGCGTGCCAAGTGCTCATGCCCGTGCCAATTTGTGCGCTGGCCATGCACCAAGAAATGCTGCCCTACCCTTGTGGATGGCAGGGCAATGTTGCCAATGGGTGAAGTCCCAAGTTCGAAACTCGGTGGAGGCACACGCTGCTCTTTTTTCCTTGGTTTTCTTGGCACCAAAGTAACGCCTAGTTCCTTGCTTCCTCATGGTGCTGTGTTCGATTCTTGGAGATTGAAAACAAGCTAAGTTTTTCTTGTTTTCCTTGTATTTGAGCGCTACTCCTTTCCTCCTTGTTCTTGGGTTCGAAACCCATAGGAAACACTAGGAAGCAAATTCCTTGGAATTATTTTTCATGAAAGCCCGATATTGCTCTTGAGGAGGGCAGGGCAGAGTTTTTGCTTCCTTTGGTCCTTAGCATAGAATTGTGCTCCGCTCTTATTGTGGGCAGGGCAGTGATGCTTTTAAGGCTTGGTTCATTATGCTGCTCTCCTGGAGGGCAATGTGCTCTTGTGGAGGGTAGTGTTTGCTTCCTCCTTCTATGTTGCACCACACTTCTCCTCTCTTGGCCATACTTCTTAAGCCATGTTTTTCTTCTTTTCTTCCTTTCTTCACCTACAAGAAACCAAAACAACCAATCAAAGTATCTCTAAGCTCATAAGGTTTATAATTCATTAAAAATCAATTAATTTTAGTTCAAACCTCATGATTTAGCATAAATTTAATGGTAGTTGTTTGATTTAAAGAAGTCATGCATTTTCATTCCAATTTACTTACTTAGGATGCAAGAAAGTGCATAAAGACTAGTGAAACAAGTGAAATTAGCTTGAAAAATGGGTATATGATGACTTGTCATCAGTTTCTCCTCTTCCTGAGGGATTTTCAGAGGTTCTATTATTCTCTCTGGTTCATCTAGATCAGGCTGAACATCATTAAAGATATCCTCTAGCTCTGATTCGAGACTCTCAGTCATATTGACCTCTTTTACCAGAGAGTCAATAATATTAATGCTCATGCAGTCATTTTGGGTGTCTTGATGCTGCATATCTTTGACAACATTCAACTAAAACTCGTCCTCATTGACTCTCAGGGTCACTTCCCCTTTTTGGATGTCAATGAGGGTTCGTCCAGTTGCTAGGAAAGGTCTTTCTAGAATGGCCCAACCTTTACAATCATGTCTTCAATTACGCCTGATGGGTATTTAATGGAGCCATCAGCAAGTTGGAGACATATCCGGGTTGGTTTGACTTCATCAGTCAATCCAAGCTTTTTGATAGTAGATACAGGTATTAAGTTGATACTTGCCCCAAGATCACATAGAGCTTGCTTGGTACAAGTACC
>NW_026264514.1:10441-10888 GCF_000817695.3 Arachis duranensis
TCTTCCTACCGTGCACTATTGGAAGCCTATTCATCAACAAGGGCATGTGTGACTTAGGAGCAAGTATAAATCTAATTCCATCTTCTTTAGTGAAAAAGCTTGGCATAGGAGAGGTGAAACCAATACAGATGTCCTTGGAATTAGTAGACCAATCAGTGGTATATCCTAAAGGGTTGATTGAAAACCTTTTAGTTAAGGTTGACAAGTTCATCTTTCCAGCAGACTTTGTGATCCTAGAATCAGCAGAGAATGATAATGACTCCATAATACTTGGTCGACCATTTTTGGCCACTGCTAGAGCCATCGTAGATATAGAGCAGGGAGAGCTAACCCTCAGGATGCATGAGGAGAGCATCACCTTGAAAATTTTTCCAGAATCACAAAGGAATGAAGAAACAAGCAAGACAAGTAGTGACTTCCTTCCAAAGCAAGCAGCCAACAAGGCAG
>NW_026264515.1:0-4078 GCF_000817695.3 Arachis duranensis
TTTTCTAGTCTCTTTGATTTCCTGAGATCTTAAATTTTATTTTGCAATTGAGTTGAGCTCTTGGTTTTCCTTTTACTTTTATTGTTTCATTGAAATTGTCAAGTGTTCTTTGAGATTTGAGAATTGATCTTAGTCTTCTTGCTGGTTTATTTTTCTGCTACAATTTCCTTCTCTGCAATTTTTACTTTATGTTCTATTGCTCCCAATTTACTTTCCTGCACGTGTGTTCCTCTGCATTTTACATTTGAGCTACTGTGATCTGAATTTAATTTTCCTGCACTTTAAATTTCCTATCACTTGTTCTCAAGATCTCTTTGATTGCTTGTTTCATTGCCCCTTTAATTTCCAGCACCCAATCCCCTTTACATTTAATGCAATTTACATTTCTTGTCATTTAAGATTCTGTCAATTTACATTTCTTGCTCTTTAAGTTTCAGTCAATTTTACTTTATGCAACTTTTAAATTCCTTGCAATTTACTCTCTGTTGGCTGCAATTTCACACAATTCACTTCAATGTTAGCTTGACTAAACTAATCACCCACTAAAGTTGCTTGATCCATCAATCCCTGTGGGATCGACCTCACTCTAAGTGAGTTTTACTACTTGATACGACCCGGTACACTTGCCGGTGAGTTTTAGGTGTTTTGGAAATTCGTTTTCCACAAAAATACCATCAGCACCGGCCCATCAACTTCTCCTCCTCCTTCTGGAGATTATCCCTCTCCTCTCTCAGCTTGGCGACCTCATTCTTCAGGCTCTTCTCAGCCTCCTGATACAAAATAATCCTCCCCTCTAGCTCTTCAACCCTTAGGGATGAACTCAAAGAGCTGAGAGGAGTCTTCTCAAAAATATCAAGAAACTTGGTGCACACCCCCGCCGCCCTGATACTCTCATGAGCCAGAATAGTAAGGTGGTTTCGAAGAGAAGCATCATCCATACTTATACGAGTATAAGGATAGATATGCTCCCGGATAAATTGAGACAGATCCACCTTGGCCTCACCTTCAAAATGAGAGCCAGACTCTAAAGCCTTGCACTTCTTCTTTTCTGGCTCAGGAGAAGGTTGGAAAGAAGGGGGCGGTAAAGAAGAGGCCGAGGAAGAAATAACAATAGGTCGAGCAGGGGTCCCCAAGTTGTGAGAAGAAGGGGGAGAGGAAGAACCAGCTGTCCTGGCACCACCGACTCTGGCGCGGGATCTCGCTTTGGCCTCCTGAACCCTCTGGTAAGACTCTCTCGAATTCTTCTTCGCCATATCTGCAAAAGCCATTAGGTAAAAAAGTCAATAAAACAAATCGGAGAAAACAACTCGGAAAGTCAGAAAACCCAATATGAGACTACCTAATTGCGCCTGCACAAAGGTCGGAGACCCTTGGAGGAACTTTTTGGTATCCAGATAAGGGGCTCTCCCCCAAACTTCTCGGAGGAACCCAACGATGGCCGCCTCCACCTCATCCAAATCATCCAAACTATATTTCTCACAAGGAGAGCCTCTAACCAGTATAGGGAAAAGCGAGGAGAAGAATTTTGATCTAGGAAAAATGGGTGGTGACCCTCTACAACTTGCACTTTGAAAAAGAAGTTTTTAAAGTCATGAAAGGATTCGTCAAAAAGGGTAAAAACTCTCCGGCCTTGTATGGCCCGGAAAGAAACCCATTGCTGTTTGTTATTTTGCCCACTAAAGGGCTTGTGATGAGCGGATAATTTATACACTTTTTGGCATTGTTTTTAGATAGTTTTTAGTAAGTTTGAGCTACTTTTAGGGATGTTTTCAATAGTTTTTATGTTAAATTCACATTTCTGGACTTTACTATGAGTTTGTGTGTTTTTCTGTGATTTCAGGTAATTTCTGGCTGAAATTGAGGGACTTGAGCAAAACTCTGAAAAAGGCTGACAAAAGGACTGCTGATGCTGTTGGAATCTGAGCTCCCTGCACTCGAAATGCATTTTCTGGAGCTACAGAACTCCAAATGGCGCGCTCTCAATGGCGTTGGAAAGTAGACATCCAGAGCTTTCCAGCAATATATAATAGTCTATACTTTATTCGGATATTGACGACGTAACTTGGCGTTGAACGCCAAGTACATGCTGCTGTCTGGAGTTAAACGCCAGAAAAACGTCATGATCCGGAGTTGAATGCCCAAAACACGTTATAACTCGGAGTTCAACTCCAAGAAAAGCCTCAGCTCGTGGATAGATCAAGCTCAGCCCAAATATACACCAAGTGGGCCCCGGAAGTGAATTTATGCATCAAATGTTTAATCATGTAAACCCTAGTAGCTAGTCTAGTATAAATAGGATAAGTTACTATTGTATTAGACATATCTTTGGTCTCAGTTTTGTATTATTCTTCATCTTAGGAGACTATTGATCACATTCAGGGGGGCTGGCCATTCGGCCATGCCTGAACCTTTTACTTATGTATTTTCAACAGTGGAATTTCTGCACACCATAGATTAAGGGTGTGGAGCTCTACTGTACCTCAAGTTTCAATACAATCACTATTACTTTTTATCAAATTCCCTTTTATTCTTATTCCAAGATATACGTTATACTTAACTTGATGAATGTGATGATCCGTGACACTCATCATCATTCTCACCTATGAACGCGCGTGACTGACAACCACTTCCGTTCTACCTTAGGCCGGGCGCATATCTCTTAGATTCCCCAACAGAATCTTCGTGGTATAAGCTAGATAGATGGCGGCATTCATGAGGGTCCGGAAAGTCTAACCTTGTCTGTGGTATTCCGAGTAGGATTCCGGTATTGAATGACTGTGACGAGCTTCAAACTCCTGAAGGCTGGGCGTTAGTGACAAACGCAAAGGAATCAATGGATTCTATTCCAACCTGATTGAGAACCGACAGATGATTAGCCGTGCTGTGACAGAGCATAGGAACGTTTTCACTGAGAGGACGGGATGTAGCCATCAACCATGGGTGATGCCTCCAGACGATTAGCCATGCAATGACAGCGCATAGGATCATTTTCCCGAGAGGATTGAATGTAGCCACCGATGATGGTGATGCCCTACATACAGCTTGCCATGGAAAGGAGTAAGAAGGATTGAAGGAAGAGTGAGTAGTGAAGCAGAGTTTCAAGAGGAGCACAGCATCTCCATATACCTATCTGAAATTCTCACTATTGATTTACATAAGTATTTCTATCCTATTTTATTTTCTATTTATTTTTATTAATCATATTTGATTTTCTAAATTCCATAATTTTATCCTCCTGACTGGGATTTACAAGATGACCATAGCTTGCTTCATACCAACAATCTCTGTGGGATCAACCCTTACTCGCGTAAGGTTTATTACTTGGACGACCCAGTACACTTGCTGGTTAGTTGAACGGAGTTGTGAACTATGGTATTGGCATCATGTTTTTGGCACCATTACCAGGGAATGAAAAGCAATGAATTTTGCAAAATGGAATAACAATTGAATCACAATTTCATCCACCAAGTTATTGGCGCCGTTGCCGGGGATTGTTCGAGTGTGGACAACTGACAGTTCATCTTGTTGCTCAGATTAGGTAATTTTCTTTTCAAAAATCTTTTTCAAAAATTTTTCTTTTCTTTTTCGTTTTTCCAAAAATGTTTTTCGAAAAAAAAATTAATAAAAATACAAAAAAATCATAAAATCATAAAAATCAAAAATATTTTGTGTTTCTTGTTTGAGTCTTGAGTCAATTTTTAAGTTTGGTGTCAATTGCATGCTTTTAAAATTTTTCTTGCAAGTTTTTTCGAAAATCTCATGCATTAATAGTGTTCTTCATGATCTTCAAGTTGTTCTTGACAAGTCTTCTTGTTTGATCTTGATGATTTCTTGTTTTGTGTTGGTTGTTGTTTTTCATGTGCACTTTTGCATTCATATTTTTCATGCATTAAAGATTTCTAAGTTTGGTGTCTTGCATGTTTTCTTTGCATCAAAAATTTTTCAAAATTATGTTCTTGATGTTCATCATGATCTTCAAAGTGTTCTTGGTGTTCATCTTGACATTCATAGCATTCTTGCATGCATTCATTGTCTTGATCTAAAAATTTCATGCATTGAGTATTTTTGTTGTTTTTCT
>NW_026264515.1:10162-10887 GCF_000817695.3 Arachis duranensis
TGCTGATGCTGTTGGAATCTGACCTCCCTGCACTCGAAATAGATTTTCTGGAGCTACAGAACTCCAAATGGCGCTCTCTCAACGGCGTTGAAAAGTAGACATCCAGAGCTTTCCAGCAATATATAATAGTCCATACTTTATTCGGAGATTGACGACGTAACTTGGCGTTGAACGCCAAGTACATGCTGTTGTCTGGAGTTAAACGCCAGAAAAACGTCATGATCCGGAGTTGAACGCCCAAAACACGTTATAACTCGGAGTTCAACTCCAAGAAAAGCTTCAGCTCGTGGATAGATCAAGCTCAGCCCAAACATACACCAAGTGGGCCCCGGAAGTGAATTTATGCATCAAATGCTTAATCATGTAAACCCTAGTAGCTAGTCTAGTATAAATAGGATAAGTTACTATTGTATTAGACATATCTTTGGTCTCAGTTTTGTATTATTCTTCATCTTAGGAGACTATTGATCACATTCAGGGGGCTGGCCATTCGGCCATGCCTGAACCTTTTACTTATGTATTTTCAACAGTGGAGTTTCTGCACACCATAGATTAAGGGTGTGGAGCTCTGCTGTACCTCAAGTTTCAATACAATCACTATTACTTTTTATCCAATTCCCTTTTATTCTTATTCCAAGATATATGTTATACTTAACTTGATGAATGTGATGATCCGTGACACTCATCATCATTCTCACCTATGAACGCGCGTGACTGACAACCAC
>NW_026264516.1:0-553 GCF_000817695.3 Arachis duranensis
CACCTAAAGGTGAGCCGTAATGGCCTCATCTTCGGCAGGCTTCTTCGATTTTTTTTTCCAGTTTTTTTCTTTTTTTTTTTTACGTTGGCCTGACCCTGGTTCTTTAAATGACGCTATCCCGAGGAGGACACCTAAAGGTGAGCCGTAATGGCCTCATCTTCGGCAGTTTCCTCCGGCTTTTTTTCCAGTTTTTTTTACGTTGTGCTGACCCTTGTTCTTTAAATGACGCAATCCCGAGGAGGACACCTAAAGGCGAGCCGTAATGGCCTCATCTTCGGTAGGCTCCTCCGTTTTTTTTTCCAATTTTTTTTATACGTTGTGCTTACCCTTGTTCTTTAAATGACGCAATCCCGAGGAGGACACCTAAAGGTGAGCCATAATGTCCTTATCTTCGGCAAACTCCTCTAGCTTTTTTCCAGCTTTTCTCTCCATTTTTTTTACGTTATGCTGACCCTTGTTCTTTAAATGACGCTATACCGAGGAGGACACCTAAACGCGAGCCGTAATGGACTCATCTTCAGCAGGCTCCTCCGGTTTTTTTTTCCGGATTTTT
>NW_026264516.1:2133-2444 GCF_000817695.3 Arachis duranensis
TAAATGACGCTATCCCGAGGAGGACACCTAAAGGTGAGCCGTAATGGCCTCATCAATGGCAGGCTCCTCCGGATTTTTTTCAGTTTTTTTCTTTTTTATTACGTTGGCCTAACCCTTGTTCTTTAAATGACGCTATCCCGAGGAGGACACCAAAACGCGAGCCGTAATGGCCACATCTTAGGCAGGTTCCTCCGGTTTTTTTCCATCTTTTTTTCATTTTTTTTACGTTATGCTGACCCTTGTTCTTTAAATGACGCTATCCCGAGGAGGACAACTAAAGGCAAGCCATAATGGCCTCATCTTCGGCAGGC
>NW_026264516.1:9960-10878 GCF_000817695.3 Arachis duranensis
CTTGTTCTTTAAATGACGCTATCCCGAGGAGGACACATAAAGTCGAGCCGAAATGGCGTCATCTTCGGCAAGCTCCTCCGATTTTTTTCATTTTCTTTTTACGTTGTGCTGACCCTTATTCTTTAAATGACGCGATCCCGAGGAGGACACCTAAAGGTGAGCCGTAATGGCCTCATCTTCGGCAGGCTCCTCCGATTTTTTTTCCAGTTTTTTTCTTTTTTTTTTTTACGTTGGCCTGACCCTTGTTCATTAAATGACGCTATCCCGAGTAGGACACCTAAAGGTGAGTCGTAATGGCCTCATCTTCGGCAGGTTCCTCCGGTTTTTTTTCCAGATTTTTTTTACGTTGTGCTGACCCTTGTTCTTTAAATGACGCAATCCTGAGGAGAGCACCTAAAGGCGAACCCTAATGACCTCATCTTCGGTAGGCTCCTCTGGTTTTTTTTCCCAGTTTTTTTTTATACGTTGTGCTGACCCTTGTTCTTTAAATGACGCTATCCCGAGGAGGACACATAAAGGTGAGCCGTAATGGCCTCATCTTCGGCAGGTTCCTCCGATTTTTTTTTCCAGTTTTTTTTACGTTGTGCTGACCCATGTTCTTTAAATGACGAAATCCCGAGGAGAACACCTAAAGGCGAGCCGAAATGGCCTCATCTTTGGCAGGTTCCTCCGGTTTTTTTCCAGTTTTTTTTATACGTTGTGCTGACCCTTGTTCTTTAAATGACGCTATCCCGAGGAGGACACATAAAGGTGAGCTGTAATGGCCTCATCTTCGGTAGGCTCCTCCGGTTTTTTTCCAGTTTTTTTTTACGTTGTGCTTATCCTTGTTTTTTAAAGGACGCAATCCCGAGGAGGACACCTAAAGGCGAGCCATAATGTCCTCATCTTCGGCAAACTCCTCCAGTTTTTTTCCAGCTT
>NW_026264517.1:0-1601 GCF_000817695.3 Arachis duranensis
AGTTGTGTCCACACATAGTTGAAAAAGCAATGAATTTTACAAAATACAATAACAAAGGAATCACAATTTCGTCCACCAACAACGGAGTGAATCCTTCCATAACCTGAATCAGAAGCAAGATCAACAACAAGAAGCCATCCAAAGGCTAACCAATATCCAAGCACATCAAGGTGCACACATCCATGAGATGCATCGGAAATAGAGAGAACAAGCAGATCTTTTCGATGAATACAGAGCATTTTCGGAAGGTGTCTACATGAGTGAGACTGGGTATCATGTGAATATCCAAGCCAGGCTTGGGTACTTAGTCAGACAACTACCTATTTTGCATCCTGGGATAACAAAATATGAAGATGTAAAGGATGAGTTAGCACGAATGGATCGTGAAAGGATAGAACAAAGTCATGAATCAATAAGGAAGGCATTGGAGGACTGGAAGGTAACCAGAATGAATCGGATGAGAGGAAGCACAAGCGGACAAAGTAAACTTAAAGAGGGCAAGGAAGCAGAAGAACATGAGCATGCCAACAAGTGAAAGGTGGCGAAGTTCCTTCTTAGTTTACCTTTTTCAAAGCTTTAAATAAGGAAAATCATGTATGAAATAGAACATGCTTCCATGAGTAGTTTAGGATTTTTAATTCTGCATTTAAATTTCGTTGCTTAGGTTAAATGTGCTAGCTTAATGTCTTGAATGTTCACTTTCATCATTCTTACTTGTATGCTTGTCTCTTTAAGTTAATAAAAAAGAAAATGTTATGAAAAGAACAAGAGTGGGGTTATTTGGTGAAGTGCATTCTGAATGTTTTAAGCTAAGTTGGTTCACCAAATAAGGAAAGAAAGCAACTATCTATCCTAAGTCATATGTTTGAGACACATCCTTTGAGACTAACTAAACAATAAGATCCCAATAAGAAAAGAGAAAGAGCAATAAAAGTGAAAAAGAAAGAAACACAATAAGAAACAATGCTAGGCATCAAGGGTTTCAAAATTAAGGCATGTGTCTATGGTGTTTATGTACAAAGGATATACTTGAATGAATAAGCTCTTAGGGTGCGTTATCACTTGGTAACTTGGATTAACTAATCCGGGATTATTAGTTGAAAGTCCACTATCAAGAGTAACCTTTGCTACAAAACACTTAGTAACCCAAAGAGGTGCTGTACACCAAGGTCTCAAGAAAGGAAAATAACAAACCATATGCCTGTGGTGTGTATGTATGAGGGAAAGAGACTTGAGGGAGTAAGTCCTTAGGGGTGTCTTAACACCTAGCACCTTAAACCAACTGGTTTGGGAGTGTTGGCTGAAAGCTTATCATAAAGAGTCACCCTCTTACAAAGCACTTAGCAAAAAGAAAAATAAACTTTGAAAAAGAAGGAAGGATCAATAAGAAAGAAGTCTCAAAGGATGCAATCAAGAAAGTGACTAAGGAGTTGATAAAGGCTTGAAACCCAAAGGGAAAGAACCTAAGTTGCTATGCATGAAACCCCATAAACCAGGAATGCTACTTCTATTTTATCTTCTTGTTCTTTCATTTCATTCTTCTTATGCTTCAGTACTTGCTTAGGGACAAGCAAGCTTTAAGTTTGGTGTTGTGATGCCAG
>NW_026264517.1:9873-10200 GCF_000817695.3 Arachis duranensis
AGTTTGAATTTTGCATTAAGGAATAGTGTTAGTCCATAAATAGAAGGATGTGAGAAGAGGGGAAGTAATTTTCGAAAATCAAGTAAAAGATTTTGAAAACATTTTGAAAAACACTAATTGATTTTCGAAAATAAGAGTGGGAAAGGGATCAAGTGATTTTTGAAAAAGAATTTGAAATTAGAAATCAAAAAGATTTGATTGAAAGTTATTTTGAAAAAGATGTGGTTAAGAAGATATGATTGGTTTTTTTAAAAAGATGTGATTGAGAAGATATGATTTGAAAAACATTTTAAAAAAAGATTTGATTTTGAAAATTAAAAACTTGGC
>NW_026264517.1:10345-10877 GCF_000817695.3 Arachis duranensis
TTTGAAAATGGAAAGAAATTGATTTTGAAAAAGATTTGATTGAAAAGATTGATTTGAAAAAGATTTGATTTTGAAAAATTTTGAGAACTTGAAAAAAAATTTGCATTGAAAACAAAATCTTCCCTCTTGTGCCAACCTGGCGTTAAACGCCCAGAATGGTGCACATTTTGGCGTTTAACGCCCAAAACTCTACCCTATTGAGCGTTAAACGCCCAACCAGGCACCCTGGCTGGCGTTTAAACGCCAGTCTGTCCTTCTTCACTGGGCGTTGATGCTACGATTTTAGGAAATTGCACGATCGGCAAAAAATTCCTTCCGGCAAGTGCACCGGTTATCGTCAAGTAAAAACTCACAATAGAGTGAGGTCGAATCCCACAAGGATTGGTTGAGTGAGCAATTCGGATTAGAAGTGTGTTCTAGTTGAGCGGAATCAAGATTTAGATGAGAATTACGGAATGTTAAATTGCATGAATTAAAGAGCGAGAAGCTAAATTGCTGAAATTAAAAAGGGATCGGGGTGATTGCATGAATT
>NW_026264518.1:0-10875 GCF_000817695.3 Arachis duranensis
CACCCAGTCATATACCTGAAACATGACACAAAACCTAAAAGAAAGTAAGTAGACAAGTCTACTTTAGGAGTGTACCATGTTCGGCAATAAACTGGAGGGTCTATGAAAGCCTCCAAGCTAACTGCTTGGTCAAGTGCGACAGCACAATACCAGTGCGGGTACTTCAGATACTGCCTCATCCACCCTTGGTACAGAGACCATTCTAAGAAGTCTCCCCACCAATAGGGTATGGGCAATCTTTCATTTGTTGAAAGAATGCCGAACGGGAACGCTGAGAAAAAGCTCTTTGCATACGCCTTCTTCCTCCCCTACTTCTCTTTCTCCAATAGACCCTTTTCCTCACTGACTAGGGGATGAATCTCTAGACAAAAAAGCTGTTCTATAAAACACTGCTGCCACTTCCTTTTCTACCGGCTTCCTTCAGTTCTAAAGTCAATCAAGAGGCGTTGAGTGAAGAACAGTTAAGTAGTGAATTCCAATATTTCCATATTCCCTTATTTCCCGCTTGTTAGCAACTTCAGTCTCAGTTCTAATATCAACCTGAGTAGGAATATTGAATATTCATATCTGGTTTGGAAGTTTTATCTAGTAGCTCACTGTAGCTGTAGGAGCGGGCCAACGAAGCTCTGTCTCAAAGAAAGGAAGTAGCGCAGAAAGCTCAAATAAAGGAGGGGAAAGCTTTCTATCGCTTTACATCTATCATAGATAGGAGATCCATGAATCTATGTAAAGCTCAGTACTGAGTTCAAGGGATGATGGAATTTTATAAGACGGAGCCCTTCCACATGAGATGATGTAGACTTCAAATAAAGTCAATACAGTCTTTCGGACACTTTCATTAAAGTGAGACCTTGGAGGGGCTAGGCGTAAAAAGCTTACAGAGTGAGGGATTTGCATTTCCTTTTGTTATGAGGTTCTTGGTAGAGAGTTACCGCTAGGTGAAGATAAGGATCGCGCTTTCCTAACTCCTTCTTAGGATGATCTTTCTACTTTCTCGAGTTGAAGTTCGATTTAGGAAAGCCTAGCCTGTTAATAGAGCTTCCCTATGGAAGGAAGATAGTGAAAGGCAACATAAATAGAGCATGGAATCCCTTTTTCTATGGTTTCCTGCTATCGAAAGATGTAGTGTAGTGAATTCACTTTCTAAAGGGAGTAAGTTAATTGATCCTGACTTTGTATTAGCTTGCTATTCCGATCGCCTTATAGAACTTAGGAACTCCTCCACTCCAGATAGACTGAATTTCTTTCTTGATTGGTCCTATTTTATTTGCCTATGCCATGACTTATCTTATAGGCTGCCAGAAATGTGGTTTTAGACTCTAGACTTTCTAAGTAAGAGCCAAGGCCAATAGAATGGATGACAGATAACAGAGGAAAGAGATGTAGGAATCAAAACGGATACTGTACTCTAGAGGAAGGTTTGTCAGTATCTATCCTTACTTTTTTGAGATTCGGAAATTAAGACAAGTCTCCTCTCATTTGCCTTTATTATATGCCTGGACAACCTCTAGAACCCCAGGACTAGAAGCAATGGCTTCCGATTAGAGCAAATGCCCCAAAAGCATACTAGCCATTGATGTAAGAAATCATGTAACTACCTTGCCTGAAATTCGAAAATAGATCTTAACTCGATCTAGGCTTTCTTAAGAAAGTAAACTGCTGGGGCTAGACAGAAAAGGAAAAGCCATTCTTCTTAGAAGCATGACCAGGGCTTTAGATCGTCGCAGAATAACTTCGGGGTATAAGTAAGAAGAGTCGAAAAGAGCCATGAGCTATTACATGGATGAAGGGTTGTCTCATGTCAAAAGAAGTGAGCTCATTCAGACAGGGAGGCTTAACATTGAAAGCGGATATTTCTTTCGTTACGCGGACTCGATTAGTCCGTTTTTCTAAGAGCATGTGCTATGCTAATCCAATCTAGTATATGCTAGCTAAGTCGGAAGTCATTAATGTAATGAGTGGCTAAGTGCGCGATGTGGCAAAGCAGCTACGTGAAGAGCATTTAATACAGGCGTGTACACCGGATCTAAGGATGCCCAGCCCAGGTCAATTGAATGTGCTGATAATGAATTGACATGGTGAATTCTGTGGTTTCTGCCAGTTTTTAGTTTTTATATCATTATAGTACTTGGGTTTATATTATCTACTTGGCATAGAGCCTAAACCTGTTTTCTATTTACTTTAGTGAGGGAAGCCGTAACTCGATGTCCTGACTGTGCCAAGCGTCTAATGTAAGGTAGTCCACTCGATCGAAGGCTTCTAATGCGGGTGATTGAAGAGGCAATTGCTGTTTTCTTTTTTTTTGCTGCTAATGCTTCTCTTCTGATAGAGCCTTTTAGTGGTTGCTTATGTAGTTTCTGTCCTTTTAGATCAGGTGAAAAGCTTAGCGGGGATGAATTGTTATCTTTATTGAGTTCTGTTATCTCCTGGGGTAAGTCAGGACTATAGTAAGAGTAAGGGGCGTACCGATGCTTGAGTTAATCGATGAGCTAAGGCTGCTTAGACTTTTAGAGTTTATCACTGACTAAGATATTGATGTTGCTGATTTCATCCCGAGTTGAAGAGTGAAGTAGCCACGGGCTAATTAACATTTCATATTGAAGGCTGTTCTAGGAGCAACAGAGCTAAACCCCAACATCCCTATAGGGGGTTTAAGAAACATTTAATCATGGTATAGGCTGCTTGAGAAGAGGCTCCATATGAAGGAGAGGTAGTCGATCACCAACCCAACTCTTCGCCCCAACCGGGCATGGCAAAAGGCTCTCTCTTAACTAGATGAAAGTGCCAGCAAATTACTATTATTATATATATTTTATGAGTAATAATAGCGACAATCATTTATTGGCGGCTAAACTGTTTGTATCAAATAAGCTTCCCCGGGATGCGCTTTGGCTCCAGACTTCGGTCTTTCCAAGACCTTGCTTAGCTCGGGCTTTAGCGACATCAAAGGAACGAAGGTTAGAGGCGACCGAAGGAAGCTCTTTAACTTTAAATACGGGCGTGGCGGCCTAATACAAGGAGCAAGAGTCCTTTTCCCCATCCTCTTCTAACTTCACCACTAACTAGTTAAATGAAAAAGCGCGATTTCACACGATTCTTATCTTATTTTCTTACTTACTTTCCATTCCAACGGGTAAAGAGGGCTTTAGCGGCTGCTTTGGTAGCTGTAGCTAGGTTTCTACATGCGGTAGCTCCGCTGAGTTAGATATGGTTGACTGAAAGTCGAGTGATACGTGGAGGAAAGCAGTGTGATCGAATGACAAGGAGAGGTGCGAAGCGATGACTTAATCACATCCATTGAGAAAGTTCCACTGTGCTAAGTCCCGGGATAATTTGTTGAAAGCTTCAATCCCTGTAATTGAGCTCTTTTGCCCTTTTTTTTCTTTGTTTGAGAGTACGGACGGAAATCAGGTGGAACTAGCACGTTCTGGAGAGTGAGACTGAACTCTCTTTCGAGAAGACAAAAATCTCCATGCCTACGAGGAGAGAGGGTCTTTTTTTAGTAAGGGAGATACCTTCTGTCTCCTGGTGAAAGGCCAAGGAAGATCGGATACTTTTCTTTTGATAAAACCCTATGGCACGGCCGAAGATAGAAGTTATTATTCTTTCCCCGCCCACTTTTTTGTTCGTAACGAGGGAGAGATAGAATGGAGTTCTTCACGAAGTTCGAGACAAAGGAATACTGTTTAGGCCTCTTCCTTATACTACGAAGAAGCCGGATTGCGTTACCCTTAGCTATATATGATATGCATTTTAAGTCAGATGCGACTCCTCCGCGATCTCTTTTAGCCTTTTCGGTATCGTTTCAGGTTATGGAAGCCGCGCGACAGTATAAGATCGCAGTCCCTACTTCTGCTGCAGTCTTAAGTTGACTCAACAACTGCAGGAACCGAGGAACTAGAAGTCAAGCCTGCCTTCCCACACCAGTGCATGAGCCGACTTCCTCGATACGAGACGTACATGCTCCGGACTATAACTCCCGCCATTCCGGACAGAACTTTAGTTCGCTTTTAGCGGAAGAATCCGTATTAGGTCTAAGTCCAATGATACTAACTAAATGGAAATTTCCTGGGAGAGATTTCTTTTCTTGGCCTTTGTAAAGTAAAGTGATTTCTAAGACTAAGGTTAATGTCTTATTAAAGCGGGAAGCATTGAACAGTTAAAGTGCTATCTAAGCAAGTTACATTGGTAAGCCCTCCGTAGGGCTTATTCTTTGAGATTCCTTCTGGCTTTTGAAGAGAGGAGTCTTCCTTTAATATAATAGGCTTTTGCTTTGTAGCACTATTTCACCTGCGAGTGTTTCGCGGGAGAAAGCTTTTCAAGTGCTTATAGCAAGTGGTTTGTAAGAAGCCCTGCCACGCCTGTTTTAGGCATTCCTACTCCTATCTCCTATCCCACGGAAGAATTCAAATAAAGAGTCAGGGAATCCTAAGTAAGCTCGAGTAAGCGTGGGATATTAAGCTAACCTGCCAACCAGCTAATCCGCCAGCAAACAGTTAGACATTGAGTAAGTCATTTCCGGGTGATGAAGGTTATCTAATAAGTAATGTGATATGAGACAAAGCCTGCTAGAGGAAATACATATATGAAATGTATGCCCCAGAAGAGCTGGAAGGAGTTACGGTTTGAAAACCTTATTTGATTCTGAAAGCAAGACCTCTGAAGGAGGCGGAGGAAATGAAAGCCTCACAGCCGGCCACGACCTAGCTAACTGAATAGCATCTTACAGCCATCATGGGAACTATGATTGATGACGACTACCATAGGACATCCAAAAAGAATGGTTACCCCCCTCTTAGGGAGTGCCACCTAGGGATTGCACATTAGTCAGTCAAAGTAAGAGGCTACTGGGAAGAACAAGAAATTTGTTCACCGATCGATTAAGAAAGCGCTAGCCCTTGTCTTCTGCAAAGCACGTCAAAAGAACCTTGCCCCCCGAAAGGGCATTCAGTAAGCAGCCGGTGGGAGTTGCCGTTGACTTTTTCAATCCAGTTGATATAGAGGAGAGAAAGACTAAACGGGCTTTGACCTAGTTTGACTAAGCCGAATCGAAATTGACCTCATTCATTGATTCAAATCCATGTGATAAAGTACCGGAGTCACAACCTAGTTAGAAAGGCAGCTGCGAGTCGTGGACTCAGACGAGGACCCCCTTCTTCCATACAGCACTAAGGAGCCCTTTTTTGCTTATTTATGATTCAGCAAGGTAAGGTAGCGTATAGCTTAGCCCCATTCCTCACTCTTTTTCAGTCCAAGGCAAGGAAGGGTCCAGTCCCCTAGACGGGCAGGAACCATTCCTGGAAGCTCTCTCTCCCAGTTCTTTCATAACGCTAAAGCCTTACCTATACTATAGGTGATAGACCATAGCATTCTTCATACCCTGCCTCTGAAGGATCGATGATAGACCATGGGAAACGGACCAATGATAGAAGATCGGAAACTGGGAAGAGGTCCGGTCTAGCTATTGATCATAGTAAGATGTCCTTAAGGGCTTCGATCGAGGGGAGTGAGATTCTGTTCCAAGCGAGGGATGGTTCACGAGGTGAGGCCTGTCTTCTCCCGGCTTTCGTCTAGACGATGAGGATCACCTAAAGCTATTGATTTGATAGCGGGTTAGAGGAGGCATTTTTATCTACTCTTAATATGATTATATAGAATACCGAGCTACCAAACAAGCCAACAAGCGAGTTCAAGTGAGCCCTGCCAATAGCAGAAAAAAAGGCCTTGCATACTCGAGAAGCGGATTCAAGGATGAGCTAGCCCTCCGGAAGACATATAGGTTTCAAAACCAGTTGCGGAAGAGCAGCTAAGCATCAAAAGATAGGAATAGAATAGCGGATCTTGACTCCTCTGGGCGCTCTAAAGCTAAAGCTCCTCTTCTTGTCTTGAAGGGAATTCACGCACCTTCTCCCTCACTTCAAGCGAAGGCATTCCAGTTCAAAAACTAAGAATTTTCTTAAAGCCTCCATAGCTACTAGAGGAGGGGCTACTAGTCCTCGAAAGCGAAGGCGAAGGAGGAAGTTTAGATTGGGACTTTCTCTTGCCTTGTTCTTATGCCTATTGGTGAATCAGATGTTCTTCCCCCAGCCAAGACTGATTAGCGAGAGTTGTCGCATATCCGCTTGAATAAGCTCACTCTTGGTTAGCTATGAACACAGAGTGAAGAATCGCTAAGGCCAATCATTCCTTAGTCTATCCTATATCCTATGGCTATTCTAGCTGGGATATTCTCTCTATTAAAGCATATAGGAATCTGAGGTAATATCGTATAAGTATAGTCAACAATCCTTTGGTTCCATTCGTTCGCTTACATCGTGGGAAGAAAAGAGATGCGTGCCGGGGGTCGAAGCCTTCTATCAATCGCATGCAGGTCTATCATCTTTAGGCAGTCGCATACTCGAGTGGATTGCCCTATGTATCAGACCAAGAACCGAATTCCCCAACAGGAGCTCTTGGTCTACTACTAGGGATTCCAAATCCACCATAACATCTGACTTTATATGAGGAGGAGGTAGAGCAATAGCTTGGGTTGACCCTCAACATGAAGATCGATCCGGCAGAGGAGAAGTAGATCCATTCAAGTCCAAAGCAAGGTGGAAAGTCTCAATTCAATGCTGCGGTTGATGACCGTAGCAATAGTCAAAGGCACTGGAGGGAAGCCGCTGGGGAGGTGGCTTATGCTGTTGAAAGCCTAGCTCATCCTAGCATGGCATATCTGTATCCCCTGAGAATTATCATTCCTATTCGATATCATGAATAGGTCTGCCTGTCAACCATTTCTATATGCGAGATGGAGGGCTGCTTTGGTTTGGAGCTATTCCCATTAGGCTGCTTTCTCCTCGCCTTGTCGATATAGCGCATCTTTTTCCCACAGTCCTATTTTCATTTTCGTAGGGGGAATCCTTCTTTTATGAAAGAGAATGCGATCCACTCGTCAATTTGGGCATGAGCTCAGGTTCGTTTTTTCTGTCCACTCCTGTCCTGTGTGGTAGGCTCCCCATGTTCTATCAAGTAGTCCTTCTTGTCCTCTTCGGTCAATCGACATTCATCTGAGCTTGCTTTTTCAAAAAGATGAGGTTCTCACTACCAGCCCCTCATTCATCTGCGTGGGACCCCTATGATCACCTCCACAAGAAAGTGAGGGATTCCTAATCATCTCTTGAATTGGGTCTTTCTCTCTTTGATCCCGATCCTGAAAGCTCTAGAATCCTATTGAAGGGGAAAGCTATCTTTTGGTGTCTTCCTTGTAGACTAAGTCGTTGGACTCCCTCTTAGAAGTTAGCTTGCCTTTGTATATATTGAACTTTCTTCTGGCTTGGACTTTCGAGGTGCGTATGCTTTGATCCTACTTCGAGTCTTATTCCTAAGCTTAACCTCGTAGAAATTCTCTTGCTTAGAGCTTTGTACTCCTTTCCAAAGCATCGGGGAAGTGGGACTAAATCCTAGTTTTCAGCATAAGTCAGATTGTGAGGCTAAATCACTGGTTTTTGAGGTAGATTCTTTCGCGCATCCAGGATCTGAAATCTCCTTTTTACAGTCTAGCTCTTTCAACGATTCCCCCGAAATCGAATTCTTTTTCAATGCAGAGTGCTCTCAGAGGCTGGGATTAATAGCCATCTTTCGTACATTTCATTGTGTATGTATATACAAAAGAGCTCTTTCTTTCTTCAGTTGATCGCAGCCCAATCAATAGAGAGCCTAGCCCGAGAGACGAGTTCCCCAAACCGCTCATCTGTCTTCCGCTTCATTCATAGCTATCTCCTCTGTCCGCTTTGAGTTTTTAGGAAGCTAGGAGTGTTCTCAAAGGAGACAGAGTCAACAAGTATCGATCTTTCTTTCTTATGGACCTAAGCTTATAACTAGTAAGAGCCTTCATTACCTATCTTTCCCAACCTATGAGGATGTACAAAGCATGGATCCAACCTTATCCTTATGAGCTGCACGCTCTCTCTGGGCTTCTACTACTGTATGTGATTTCTTCTCACTATAGACTTGAGTATCTAAACCGGACAGACCTCCTAGTTACAAGGAAACAACCTATTTTTAGGCTTTAGCTGATAATGGGCCTCTTGCCTTCCAATCTGTATTGTTGTTATAGAATGTAATTCTATAGTATCCATGACTTCAAATAAATGATACATGCGGGTGCGGGAAATCATTCTAACACTTTCTTGTTGTTTGAGAGTTCTCTTCTTTTAGTCCGGCTACGGGAACGGCTTCTAAATAATCTACATCTGCTGATGCTGTTCTCGTTGGAGATGCTCCTGCTAATCCTCTCTTACCTTTTTAGTGAACGAATGGTATCCCCTATCCCGTATACCTGAAAAATGACATAAATAGAGTCTGACTCTTCTAGTTCCGCGTCTTCTATTAGTATATTAGTATTTGATAGTATTTTAGGCTTATGCGAAAAGAAAGAAGATCCGTACTTGCTAGGAGAGCTACCTTCCCTTGTAGGAAGGAGTGAGCCCTTTGCTTTGGCAAGAGAAGGAATTTTATGAGTGAATCAACTTCCCTAATCTAATAGGCTGGAGCCGGGATTCTCATTTCTTATGATTATGCTGATGCACCTTCCCTATATACTACTTAAACAGTTACAAGTGACGGAATAGCATTTGTCTCATCATATACTGAGCTAATGAGTCCCGCTCTTTGGAACTAGCACGTTCTGGAGAGTGAGACTGAACTCTCTTTCGAGAAGACAAAAATCTCCATGCCTACGAGGAGAGAGGGTCTTTTTTTAGTAAGGGAGATACCTTCTGTCTCCTGGTGAAAGGCCAAGGAAGATCGGATACTTTTCTTTTGATAAAACCCTATGGCACGGCCGAAGATAGAAGTTATTATTCTTTCCCCGCCCACTTTTTTGTTCGTAACGAGGGAGAGATAGAATGGAGTTCTTCACGAAGTTCGAGACAAAGGAATACTGTTTAGGCCTCTTCCTTATACTACGAAGAAGCCGGATTGCGTTACCCTTAGCTATATATGATATGCATTTTAAGTCAGATGCGACTCCTCCGCGATCTCTTTTAGCCTTTTCGGTATCGTTTCAGGTTATGGAAGCCGCGCGACAGTATAAGATCGCAGTCCCTACTTCTGCTGCAGTCTTAAGTTGACTCAACAACTGCAGGAACCGAGGAACTAGAAGTCAAGCCTGCCTTCCCACACCAGTGCATGAGCCGACTTCCTCGATACGAGACGTACATGCTCCGGACTATAACTCCCGCCATTCCGGACAGAACTTTAGTTCGCTTTTAGCGGAAGAATCCGTATTAGGTCTAAGTCCAATGATACTAACTAAATGGAAATTTCCTGGGAGAGATTTCTTTTCTTGGCCTTTGTAAAGTAAAGTGATTTCTAAGACTAAGGTTAATGTCTTATTAAAGCGGGAAGCATTGAACAGTTAAAGTGCTATCTAAGCAAGTTACATTGGTAAGCCCTCCGTAGGGCTTATTCTTTGAGATTCCTTCTGGCTTTTGAAGAGAGGAGTCTTCCTTTAATATAATAGGCTTTTGCTTTGTAGCACTATTTCACCTGCGAGTGTTTCGCGGGAGAAAGCTTTTCAAGTGCTTATAGCAAGTGGTTTGTAAGAAGCCCTGCCACGCCTGTTTTAGGCATTCCTACTCCTATCTCCTATCCCACGGAAGAATTCAAATAAAGAGTCAGGGAATCCTAAGTAAGCTCGAGTAAGCGTGGGATATTAAGCTAACCTGCCAACCAGCTAATCCGCCAGCAAACAGTTAGACATTGAGTAAGTCATTTCCGGGTGATGAAGGTTATCTAATAAGTAATGTGATATGAGACAAAGCCTGCTAGAGGAAATACATATATGAAATGTATGCCCCAGAAGAGCTGGAAGGAGTTACGGTTTGAAAACCTTATTTGATTCTGAAAGCAAGACCTCTGAAGGAGGCGGAGGAAATGAAAGCCTCACAGCCGGCCACGACCTAGCTAACTGAATAGCATCTTACAGCCATCATGGGAACTATGATTGATGACGACTACCATAGGACATCCAAAAAGAATGGTTACCCCCCTCTTAGGGAGTGCCACCTAGGGATTGCACATTAGTCAGTCAAAGTAAGAGGCTACTGGGAAGAACAAGAAATTTGTTCACCGATCGATTAAGAAAGCGCTAGCCCTTGTCTTCTGCAAAGCACGTCAAAAGAACCTTGCCCCCCGAAAGGGCATTCAGTAAGCAGCCGGTGGGAGTTGCCGTTGACTTTTTCAATCCAGTTGATATAGAGGAGAGAAAGACTAAACGGGCTTTGACCTAGTTTGACTAAGCCGAATCGAAATTGACCTCATTCATTGATTCAAATCCATGTGATAAAGTACCGGAGTCACAACCTAGTTAGAAAGGCAGCTGCGAGTCGTGGACTCAGACGAGGACCCCCTTCTTCCATACAGCACTAAGGAGCCCTTTTTTGCTTATTTATGATTCAGCAAGGTAAGGTAGCGTATAGCTTAGCCCCATTCCTCACTCTTTTTCAGTCCAAGGCAAGGAAGGGTCCAGTCCCCTAGACGGGCAGGAACCATTCCTGGAAGCTCTCTCTCCCAGTTCTTTCATAACGCTAAAGCCTTACCTATACTATAGGTGATAGACCATAGCATTCTTCATACCCTGCCTCTGAAGGATCGATGATAGACCATGGGAAACGGACCAATGATAGAAGATCGGAAACTGGGAAGAGGTCCGGTCTAGCTATTGATCATAGTAAGATGTCCTTAAGGGCTTCGATCGAGGGGAGTGAGATTCTGTTCCAAGCGAGGGATGGTTCACGAGGTGAGGCCTGTCTTCTCCCGGCTTTCGTCTAGACGATGAGGATCACCTAAAGCTATTGATTTGATAGCGGGTTAGAGGAGGCATTTTTATCT
>NW_026264519.1:0-1474 GCF_000817695.3 Arachis duranensis
GAGGCGAAAAGAAGAGAGATAGAACTCAGATCCCTACTGAGTCTCCTTCATTTGTAAGGGATAACTGAGGGTTATAATGGTCATATCACACAATCTTAACGTTTTTTGTGACGTTTACCGTCAATAGGGACCTAATTGAAAAAAAATTGGGGGCAGTGACCCAATTGAAAGGAAAAAAAGTGTAGGGTCCTAATTGAAAATTTTGCTAAACTATAAGGACCAACAGAGTAATTAAACCTTAAATGAAATATGAAAAAGGACAAATATGAACACTCAGCAATTATGTTTTAATGCATTAGCAATGATAATGAATTCACTTAATATGAACCAAATTTACACAAGACTTGCATAATTCAAAAGATGAATAAACTTCTAAATAATCAAAGCATCTATTTGGGATTTATCTGATAGGATGCATTAGAACTAAATAGTAAGTACACTTAAATTCTAAATCATAAGTCAGAGGCACAGATAATGCGCACAAAGAAAGGAAGATCCTTGGTACTAGAAATGTGGCTTCCAAGCACCTCATCCCAATAAAAAAATGAAGACTTTTGCGTATGATATAAAACCTGCCAATATGAATTAATTATAAAATCAATCAAATCTAAACCATACAATGGTTTTTAATTGTTACATGCAAACAAGAATTTACCTGGCTTTTAACTATTATGTTTGCTATAGGTTGCAAAGATTGGATTATAGGTTGCAACAGAATCTCATCAATTTCACGAAAATTCGTACATTAAGATCACAACAGAAACTTCAAAATGATTACAAAGAAAACTAAGGTAATTCTTTTAATGACAAGACATCAAAAAAATAAATAACTAAATTTCAACAACAATCTACAATGTAACATTTAAAAGAAGGAACTCAATGACATCAAAGTTAACCAAGGAAATAGAATAGGGGCAAGAAGCCAAGAACTGTACTGATGCTATGCGGGGAGAATCTGGTGGAGGTGGTGCGTTTCGGGACCAAGAGAGGCGCAGACGACTGGACGAGGGTCGATTCCGATGCAGAGGAGACACGGGGGTGGCTCGTCTAGTGCACGACTTGGAGGCCGGATGGAGCGCAGAGAATTTCGGATTGAGAGGTGGCGCGGAGGAGGAGCGACCGGCAGTGGCGGCTTGAGGGAGACGCGGTCACGCAGAAGAGACATGGTCATGAGTTGCGCGGAGGAGGAGCGACAGGTAGTCAGGCTCAGGCAGCTTGAAGGAGACGCGGAACTGGAGCAGATTCGATGGTAAGCACTGGGTGGGTTGAACTGAACCGAGGCGGCGAGGCTATGGTCTTGGAGAGGAGAAGATCTGAGGAACAGAGGAAGTGAGCTAACCCTAATCGAGTGAGTGACTGAGTGGTGGTGAGAACTGAGCCAACTAACCCTAATCACTAAAGAATTATATATATATATATATGTGTGTATGTGTGTGTGTGTGTGTGTGTGTGTGTGTGTGTGTGTGTGTGTGTG
>NW_026264519.1:10582-10873 GCF_000817695.3 Arachis duranensis
GTTTTTAAATGCTTTCATTTTAGTTTGCTTATTTACTGTGTTTGTTAATACATTACCAAGAGAGCTTTATTCATGACAGATCCTTGGCTTGGTGATTGTACTTAATAAATAACAGTTTCACCTCCTTAGTTTTAATTCAAATAAATTGACATATGATTGCATTCTAAGTTTGGTGTTGCTATGCAAAAAAATTTGGTTCCAATATCTATTAGATACTTGCATTAATTCCAAGTGAAAGTGTCACACTAAGTTTGGTGTGCCACTTATTCTTTATGCAAAGTATTGTGCACA
>NW_026264520.1:9565-10872 GCF_000817695.3 Arachis duranensis
ATTTAAATTTAAATTACTGACTTAATTTTTAATTATTTTATTATCATTATTTAATTATTTTTATAATCAATATGATGTTATTATAAAATAGTAAAATCTTTTTTATATACATTATGTAAATAGAGATAGATTAAAAAAATTATAGTGAGGATAAATTTATTTATTAAAAGGGACAAATAAATTTTTATTATATATACTATATATAACTTTATAAAATTTTAATAGGACACTTATTCTTACACTCTCTAAAATAGATCCGTTCCTGATTAAGAATATTCAATATTATGTATTTTTGTATTTAGTATATTTTAGATTAAAAAATAAAAAAAATGTGTGAAGATAATGTCGGAATATGGGTGTTCATACCCTGGCCCAATGATAAAGGCCCAGGTCCAATTAAAAGGCCTAATCTGAAGGATTAAGCCTAGCTAAGTACCGACCTCCACGTAAGAAGTCGGTATCAACCACGACTTGGTTTGAAGAAGTCGGATGTGAGATTAACTGGCAGATAAACACTCATTCAAATGAGAAACCGCCCCTAAAATCTCTCTAACCGCTTCATAAAGCCATATCTTAACCTCCCCAAGATAATGGGGGCGGTTAACACCCTAAAGATACGGCACTACTCCAACGGTGGTTATTGGCTCACCACTATAAATACACTGACACCCCTCAGGTATCTCTAAGCCCAATACTCTCTAGACCTGCTCACACTCTTGCTAACTTAGGCATCGGAGTGTCTTTGCAGGTACCACCCTCCCTCTCCTCGTACGAATAAGTCGGACGGAGCCTCCCGAGTTGCGCACTCACACGCAGCCTCCTCCTCCGCGTATTTGGGCCAGTCCACGCCGTCCAGTCAGGCAATCTCTGGTTACTCACCGTAACAGAATATATATACGATTTTTATACATGGGCAAATAAATACAATTGAAAGCATATATATAGAGAAAGTATAAGGAGTTAATGACCTAAGTGTATAATGTGTATAATGGATGTTTAAGAAATATTAGAGATATAATCATTAGTGTTACATTGTCCTGTCAGGTTACGTTTTTGAGATGAGTAAATTCATGACATAGTATTAAAATTTTAGATCTAAAAGATCAAAAATTCGATTTTTGATAAATTTCAAAATTATTATATACATTATATGCTTAGAGCATTGACTATCTTGGAGTACCCATAATGAAATAGAAGATGCGCACGGTTCGTTGTCATGAAGGGACTATAAACACATACACATGGCATAACATAACTAGCATGCTAATAAGTGCGAAACAGCTTCACATTTTTTCATTTTTGCCAAG
>NW_026264521.1:0-997 GCF_000817695.3 Arachis duranensis
TTCGAAAATAAATAATAAACAGAAAATAAAATAGGATAGAAATACTTATGTAAATCAATAGTGGGAATTTCAGATAGGCGTGTGGAGATGCTGTGCTCCTCTTGAATCTCTACTTTCTTATTACATTCATCCAATCCTTCTTACTCCTTTCCTTGGCAAGCTGTATGTAGGGGATCACCGTCGTTAATGGCTACTTTTCATCCTCTCGGGAAAATGGTGCTATGCGCTGTCACTGCATGGCTAATCGTCTGGAGGCATCACCCTTGTCGATGGCTACATCCCATCCTCTAAGTGAAAATGGTCCAAATGCTCTTGTCATAGAACGGCTAATCATCTCTCGGTTCTCAATCAGGTTGGAATAGAATCCCTTGATTCTTTTGCGTCTGTCACTAACGTCCAGCCTTCAGGAGTTTGAAGCTCGTCACAGTCATTCAATACCGGAATCCTACTCGGAATACCACAGACAAGGTTAGACTTTCCGGATCCCCGGAATCCAACTCGGAATACCACAGACAAGGTTAGACTTTCCGGATGCCCATGAATGCCGCCATCTATCTAGCTTATACCACGAAGATTCTGTTGGGGAATCTAAGAGATAAAGTGCTCGGCCTAAAGTAGAACGGAAGTGATTGTTAGTCACGCGCGTTCATAGGTGAGAATGATGATGAGTGTCACGGATCATCACATTCATCAAGTTGAAGTGCAACGTATATCTTGGAATAAGAATAAAAGAGAATTGAATAGAAAATAATAGTAATTATATTGAAACTTGAGGTACAGCAGAGCTCCACACCCTTAATCTATGGTGTGTAGAAACTCCACCGTTGAAAAGACATAAGTGAAAGGTTCAGGCATGGGCGAATGGCCAGCCCCCTAAAATGTGATCAATAGCCTCTTAAGACGAAGAATAAAACAAAATTGATGCATAAATCCACTTTCGGGGCCCACTTGGTGTATGCTTGGGCTGAGCTTGATCTATCCACGAGCTGAGGCTTCT
>NW_026264521.1:4951-5440 GCF_000817695.3 Arachis duranensis
AAGGATAGCCTGGACTCCTGGGATAAGCTGGTCACTACCTTCTTGGATAAATTCTTTCCTCCTCAAAAGCTGAGCAAGCTAAGAGTGGATGTTCAAACCTTCAAACAAAAAGATGGTAAATCCCTCTATGAAGCTTGGGAAAGATACAAGCAGTTGACTATAAGATGTCCATCTGACATGTTTTCAGAATGGACCCTATTAGATATATTCTATTATGGTCTCTCTGAATTTTCGAAAATGTCACTGGACCATTCTGCAGGTGGATCTATTCACCTGAAGAAAACGCCTGAAGAGGCTCAAGAACTCATTGACATGGTTGCAAACAACCAGTTCATGTACACCTCTAAGAGGAATTCCGTGAATAATGGGATACCTCAGAAGAAAGGAGTTCTTGAAATTGATGCTCTGAATGCCATATTGGCTCAGAACAAAATGTTGACTCAACAGGTCAACATAATCTCTCAAAATCTGAATGGATTGCAACATGCA
>NW_026264521.1:10500-10870 GCF_000817695.3 Arachis duranensis
AAAAGGACTGCTGATGCTGTTGGAATCTGACCTCCCTGCACTCGAAATGAATTTTCTGGAGCTACAGAACTCCAGTTGGCGCGCTCTCAACGGCGTTGGAAAGTAGACATCCAGAGATTTCCAGCAATATATAATAGTCCATACTTTATTCGGCGATTGATGACGTAACTTGGCGTTGAACGCCAAGTTCATGCTGCTGTCTGGAGTTAAACGCCAGAAAAACGTCATGATCCGGAGTTGAACGCCCAAAACACGTCATAACTCGGAGTTCAACTCCAAGAGAAGCCTCAGCTCGTGGATTGATCAAGCTCAGCCCAAACATACACCAAGTGGGCCCCGGAAGTGAATTTATGCATCAAATACTTACTCA
>NW_026264522.1:0-1789 GCF_000817695.3 Arachis duranensis
GACGGAGGAAGTTGCCGCCGCTGTTCTGCCTCGCCGAATGGCGCTGGAAAACCGCTGCTGCAGCCGCTAGAGGACTCCCCTGCAGCTGCCAAACCCTATCCCACTCCAGTTTGGGTTCGGACCATGGTTCGTTTATGACGGGTTTTGTTTTTCTAGGTGTCGGAGCTGCTGCCATTGCTTCGTCTCCATGTTTCTCCTTTATTATGTAAGTATATCTTTGAGTTGGTATTTCTGAATACTAAGTTGGTATTGAGATAGTGAGTTGGCTATTTCTGTGATTATTGAATTCTCTGCAGCTAGCTTTGTTGCATTGTTGCTGAGTAGTGAAAATTCTGAGTTTCAGTTGGCCTGAATCATCAGATTGGGATTGCTGATTGATGAATTTGGTGCTGGATATGCTGATGTTGATTGTTGAATCTGCAAGGTTACACAAATTATGGTGCTGTCCAAGATCTATAAAATTTAGGAAGTTATGTATGTATGGTATTTCTCAATGCTTCAATACTGGTTTTACCACTACTTAGTACTTACAGATTAAGTCATCACATAATATATATAGCCAAGTATTTTTCATACAGGTTAGCAAGTGCCACTTAAATTTGAAACATAAGGTATGTGTTGTAATTTTTACCATCCTTAAGGAAACTAGGGCCTTCCGCTAAGCTAAATAATTAGAGAAAATATATCATACATGCTCTAAATATAATTGCATATTGCTTAGGTTGTCTTGATTGTTGTCATTCATGTTATTAACATACATGAATAAAGAAACAAGAAGCTGCTTTACATTCGTAATAGGTTAAGGTCAAGGAGTGATTTAATGATAGAACTAGTCTATTTAATCATTTGTAACTTAGTATAAAAGAAGCTGAAATAACAAGAGTTGGAAGAAGCCTAACAGTATAATGATTCTACTCTGCAATATAATAGATTTAATACAACTGAAGGTTCAGTTTGCTTCTTTTGTCATATTGGTTGCTGAGGTTGTTGCATAATATGTTCAGTAACAAGATTTTGGTTTTCAATAGCATATCCCCAGGGTTTCATGGAACTCTCGGGTAATGCATACAAGCTGCTGACTAGAATGTTTAAATGGAAGAATGTCTCAATTGAGAAGTGGTTCGCTTTTCTTTGGGAAAGTAGAATGCTAAGTCATGCTCTATGTGTTTCACCTATCTGTGAGGCATTCCAGATTCATTAGAGCACTTTAATAAACTTTCAAATATTGGATCTTGGACACGTTATCTTCAAGGAAACCATTCATCATTAATAGGGTTTCAACAGATTTTCTCATTTTTTACTTTCTAGCTCTCAGAAAAATTCTTGCTGTAATGGAGATTCTTTTCAAAATGACATTACAGCTGATGATGTTCGAAAGGCTGCTCTGGAACTGATTTCAAATGTAAGGTTTGTTTTTAGGAAGACTTTATCATACTCTTTTATCCAAAATCATCACTCTGTTCTCTTTTAATCTCCTAGGTTTCTGTTCCAAATCATTCCACTTTTCTTGCTGGTTATCTTTACTATGATTTGTGCCCAAGGCTTGTTGCAAATGGACGGTTAATAGAGGTAAGTATCATTGATTTTGATTCAATCTAAATTCTTGTGTTACCCATTGGCTGCCTTGAATTTTTTAAGTAATAGATAAGTGCTATTTGAAACATGTTTCATACTTGAGTAATAGTAAGGTAGAACATATTGAGTTGTGTATACTGTAGTGTGCAACAGTATGTTGAACTCTCTCATAGCTCGCTCTGACAATGAAACAAACTAGACCCTAAAGGTACTC
>NW_026264522.1:10495-10864 GCF_000817695.3 Arachis duranensis
AGGAATTTGGATGGAGCTGCGTAGGGGCAAGGTTACAAGACCACAACACCTTGGACTCCAGGTCGGTAAAAGGAAGTCGGACACTCAGCTTAGAAAAAAAGCAATCATAAGCGTAAAAAAAGAGCTTCTCGGAACTGTCTAAAGGCGGGAAGCGCACTCTCTCCTCGGAATCCGGGGCTACTAACTCATAATCCCTCTCAGACTCTCTATCTTCACATATGCTACATTGCCTACGAAACCTAGCTAAATATTCAGAATCTACCACAGAAGGGACTCTTAAAGGAACAAGATCTACCCAACCAAGACCACTCGGAATCTTGGTCGACATCGCTTGCAGAACCTTTCGAGACATAAAAATCTTGCCTACAA
>NW_026264523.1:0-474 GCF_000817695.3 Arachis duranensis
GAAAATAAATTTAAAAAGATTTTAAAAACATTTTGAAAAATTGAAGAATGATTTTCAAAAAATATGATTGGGAAAGAGATAAAGTGATTTTTGAAAAAGATTTTGAAATTAGAAATCAAAAAGATATGATTGAAAACTTATTTTGAAAAAGATGTGATTAAAAAGATATGATTGAAAATATATAGTTTTAAAAAGATTTGATTGAGAAGATATGATTGAAAAACAATTTAAAAAGATTTGATTTTTAAAATCAATGACTTGGCTAACAAGAAAAGATATGATTCAAACATTAAACCTTTCTCAACAGAAAAGGCAACATACTTAAAATGTTGAATCAAATCATTAATTGTTAGCAAGTATTTTTGGGAATGGAAAGAAATTGATTTTGAAAATATATGATTGAAAAGATATGATTTGAAAAATATTTGATTTTGAAAAATTTTGAAAACTTGAAAAAAATTTGAATTAAAAACA
>NW_026264523.1:5295-5770 GCF_000817695.3 Arachis duranensis
GTGGTATAAGCTAGATAGATGGCGGCATTCATGAGGATCCGGAAAGTCTAAACCTTGTCTGTGGTATTCCAAGTAGGATTCTGGGATTGAATGACTCTGACGAGCTTCAAACTCCTGAAGGCTGGGCGTGATGACAAGCGCAAAAGAATCAAGGGATTCTATTCCAACCTGATTGAGAACCGACAGATGATTAGCCGTGCTGTGATAGAGCATAGGAACGTTTTCACTGAGAGGATGAGATGTAGCCATTGACAATGGTGATGCCCTACATACAGCTTGCCATGGAAAGGAGTAGGAAGGATTGGATGAATGTAATAGGAAAGTAGAGATTCAAGAGGAGCACAACATCTCCATACACTTATCTGAAATTCCCACTATTAATTTACATAAGTATTTCTATCCCTTTTATTTTCTTTTTATTATTAATTTTCGAAACCCAAAACTATTTAATCTGCCTAACTGAGATTTACAAGGT
>NW_026264523.1:9751-10863 GCF_000817695.3 Arachis duranensis
CTGAACGCCAGTAACAAGCATGAAACTGGCGTTCAACGCCAGAAACATGCTTTACATGGGCGTTGAACGCCCAGAATGTGCACCACACGGCGTTTAAATGCCAGAATGGTGTGCAAAGGCAATTTACATGCCTATTTGGGGCAGGGATGGAATTCCTTGACACCTCAGGATCTGTGGACCCCACAGGATCACCTCAGGATCTGTGCACCCCACAGGATCCCCACCTACTATATTCCCACCTTACCTCCTAAATCCTATTTTTGTGATTTGTATTCCCCATGTCACGCTTCCCAACACTCTTCACCAATCACCTCAATTCCTCTTCCCAATCACCCCCTTCACCACTCAAATCCATCCACTCTTCCCCATAAACCCCACCTACCTTCAAATATTCAAAACCATTTTCCCACCCATTCCCACCCTAAATGGCCGAACAAACACTACCCCCTCTCCCTATAAATACCCTTCCATTCTACTTCATTTTCACACAACACAACCCCCTCTTCTTCACCTAGGCCGAACCTACATCTCTTCCCCTCTACCATATTTTCTTCTTCTTCTTCTTCTCTTCTTTCTTTTATTGCTCAAGGACGAGCAATATTTTAAGTTTGGTGTGTGGTTAAAGCACAATCTTTTTTGTTTTCCACTACCATCAATGGGACCTAAGGCCGGAAAAGGAAAAGGGAAGACAAAAGCTTCCACCTCCGAGTCATGGGAGATGGAAAGATTCATCTCCAAGAGCCATCAAGACCACTTCTATGATGTTGTGGCAAAGAAGAAGGTGATCCTTGAGATCCCTTTCAAGCTCAAGAAAAATGAGTATCCGGAGATCCGACATGAAATCCGAAGAAGAGGTTGGGAAGTCTTAACCAACCCCATGCAGCAAGTCAGAATCTTAATGGTTCAAGAGTTCTATGCCATTGCATGGATCACTAGGAACCATGATCAAAGTATAAACCCGAATCCAAAGAATTATCTCACAATGGTTCGGGGGAAATACTTAGATTTTAGTCCGAAAAATGTGAGGTTGACGTTTCACTTGCCCATGATGCAAGAAGATGAACGCCCCTACACTAGAAGGGTCAACTTTAATCAAAGGTTGGACCAAGTCC
>NW_026264524.1:0-1777 GCF_000817695.3 Arachis duranensis
GCACTTTTAGTTAAAGTCCTTAAGTTGGACATTTGGTGAGCTTCCTGTTATGGTGGCTTGTGCTTGAACTCATCCAGGAATTTCCACCAATGTTTGTGATTCCAGTGTCCTCCGAGATCCCAAACTAAGCATGTAAAGCCCTTAAGAAGCTTCAAACAGATTCTTAGGCTCCCGGGGTGACAAATGCCAGAACAGATTCCAGGATCCCAAACTTTACTTTTACACCCGTTTTTGTCTCGATCTGTATTTTTCCAGTCGGGTGAAAGGTGATCTGAATTCTCACTGCAGCGACTAAACAGCTTCCTAGACCCATTCAGTTGAGCTTTATACTAACCTTTGCGTTTAAACTTAAAGCTTCCAACCATGATGAACCTTGCAGGACAATTTTTACCACTGGCCATCTTCCTCTTACTCTTAATGCCACAAAGAGCTCTAAGTTGACCATCCGTCTCCAGTAGCCCATATTCAAGTGGGATTCGAAAGCTATGGGATATGAATTTTACCCACTTGAATGTTGTGAAGGATGATGGCAACTTAGGGGGAGGTATTTTTAATGAAATTGCAAGCTCCACTCCCTTGTGCTCTTCTCTGATAATTACCACCTCTTTGCAAGCTTCTTCAATTTCGACCTCTTCCTCTTGGTAGCTCTCTTTCAATTCAATCTCCTCTTCATTGCTTTCCAAGGGCATGGTAGGTTGTGCTTTTTCTTCTTGAATCTCCATCTCTTGATCAACATCTTCCAAGTCTTCAACTATGATATGCTTTGGAGGTTGTACACCCTCCTCAGCATCAATTTCAACCGTCTTGGAAGGAGGCTCTATGTCTTGACTTTCCCATGGAGGTTTTGCATCTCCTAAGTCTTCAACCACTTCTTCTTCTTCTTCTTGAACAATGACAGCGTCTTCTACTTGTTCTAGTACGAATTCATTCTCTGTCTTGTCCACTGGGGTTTCTGGTATCTCCGTCATGCTACGCTCTTCAGTAGACTGTCCACATGGAGCTGTGGCTGATCCTTGTATATTTGAGCGCCTAGAAACCCATTGAATTAATGCTTGCTCCAGTTGTTGAACGGTTGTTTGAAATTTAATTACTGTTTCTTTGAGGCGATCCTATGCTTCGTGGTTTGCTGGACTTAGACATGATACAAAGGGAAGTCGTGATGATTGGGAACGATTGGATTGGAATTAGGGTGGTTCTATATATGGTTCATATGGCTCATAAGGTGGTTGGTATGGTGGTTGAGGGTTAGGGTCATATGGAGGTGAATGGCGGAAAGGGGCTTGTGAGTTTGGTGGTCCAAAGTTATGTTGAGGAAAGGGTTTATAGGCATATGGTGGTGGTTGTTGATAGTCCATTGGAGGTGGTTGTTGCCATGAGGATTGATCAAGTCTTTGTGACTCCTCCCATCTTTGATTGTTCCAACCTTGATGCCTGTTCTCATTGTAATTTCTTCTTCCTGCAACATTATTGTAACCAGACTCATAGCCAAAGGGGTGAGAGTTCATGATAGCAAATAAAAAAAATTAAAAACAAAAATAAAAACAAATTAAAATTAAAAGGTTATTTAAATTTTGAAACTTGAAAATTGAAAATTTTTAAATTTGATTTTTCAAATAAGATAAGATAAGATAAAAATTTTAAAATAAAAATCAATAACCTCTTAATTTACGAAAAAGCAAATAAAAATAAAAAATAAAAACAAATCAAAAAGCAAATATTTACAATAACCAATAATAAGGCACACGTTTGCAATTCCCCGGCAACGGCGCCATTTTGA
>NW_026264524.1:10089-10862 GCF_000817695.3 Arachis duranensis
ATGTACGGACCCGACCAAGAAAAGACCTCGTTCATAACCCCAAGGGCAAACTACTGCTACGTAGTAATGCCCTTCGGGCTGAAGAACGCAGGGGCAACCTACCAGAGGCTAATGAACAAAGTGTTCTCAGAGCACATCGGACTACAGCTGGAGGTGTACGTCGACGACATGCTGGTAAAGACACAAGAAGACAGAAACTTGCTGACCGACCTCACCAGTGTCTTCGGCACCCTCAGAAAACACAACATGAGACTTCACCCGACAAAGTGTACCTTCGCCGCGGAAGCCGGAAAGTTCTTAGGCTTCATGCTGACTCAAAGGGGCATCGAAGCGAACCCGGACAAATGCCAAGCGATACTCAATATGAAGAGCCCGACGTGTGTCAAAGAAGTACAACAACTGAATGGAAGGCTAGCCGCCCTATCAAGATTCTTGGCAGGATCAGCGATAAAATCACTACCTCTCTACTCACTCCTGAAGAAAGGGAAACCCTTCTCATGGACCCCGGAGTGCGAAAAAGCCTTTCAAAAATTCAAGGAATTCCTCGGGCAGCCACCAGTCCTAACCCGACCTTTAAAAGAAGAAGAACTCGTACTATACCTCTCAGTTGGAAATCGAGCAGTCGCTTCAGCGTTAATACGAGAAAATAACCAAGGACAACACCCCATATACTTTGTAAGCAAGGCACTACGAGGGGCCGAATTAAACTATCAGAAAATAGAAAAATTCGCCTACGCCCTAGTGTTCACAGCTCGGAGGCTCCGTCCCTACTT
>NW_026264525.1:0-766 GCF_000817695.3 Arachis duranensis
TCTAGAATGACTGGCATCCATAGGAACTCAGAACTCAGATAGTGTTATTGATTCTCCTAGTTAAGTATGATGATTCTTGAATATAGCTACTTTATGAGTCTTGGCTGTGGCCCAAAGCACTCTGTCTTCCAGTATTACCACCGGATACATATATGCCACAGACACACACTTGGGTGAACCTTTTCAGATTGTGACTCAGCTTTGCTAAAGTCCCCAATTAGAGGTGTCCAGGGTTCTTAAGCACACTCTTTTTGCCTTGGATCACAACTTTATTATTTTTTTCTTTTTCTTTTCCTCTTTTTTTTCTCGTTTTTTTCACTGCTTTTTCTTGCTTCAAGAATCAATTTGATGATTTTTCAGATCCTCAATAACATTTCTCCTTTTCCATCATTCTTTCAAGAGCCAACAATTTTAACATTCTTAAAACTACAAATTCAAAAGACATATGCACTGTTCAAGCATTCATTCAGAAAAAAGTATTGTCACCACATCAAACTAATTCAACTAGTTTCAGAGATGAATTTAAAATCCTGTACTTCTTGTTCTTTTGTGATTAAAGCATTTTTCATTTAAGAGAGGTGATGGATTCATAGGACATTCATAGCTTTAAGACATGAACCTTAAATTTTATTAATCATGAATTAAGAACAAGACTCAAAAATAGATATAAAATAAGACTAATAGTAATATATCAAAAATTCAAATAGGCTCCTAATGATAGAGGTTATCACAGAGTTAGGACTCAACAACCTTGATTTTGAGAAGT
>NW_026264525.1:1432-2356 GCF_000817695.3 Arachis duranensis
AGTTATTCTCTGCTTATCTGTCAGCCACAGATTTAAGTAGAATTCCTGAACCATATTTCTTCCAACCTTTATCTCAGGATTGGTTAGAACTTCCCATCCTCTGTTTCGAATTTGCTCTTGGATCCCCGGATATTCATCTTCTTTCAGATCAAATTTAACTTCCGGGATCACTGACCTCAGACCCATTATTTTGTGATAATGGTCTTCATGTTCTTTGGTTAAGAACTTCTCTTGATTCCAAAGACTCTTTGGATTATTCTCTTTCTTGCCTCTTAAATTGGTTTGTTTTCCCTTAGGAGCCATGATCTTGATGAATCTTGGCTTAGTGATCACGGAAAAGCACACCAAACTTAGAGGTTTGCTTGTCCTCAAGCAAAAGAAAGGAAAGAGGGGAGAGAGGAGGAGAGCAAATTCGAATGGTGTGGGGAAATAGGGTGGCCAAACGTGTATTTATAGGGGAGGGGGGAGAGATTTCGAAAATTTTGAAGGAGATTTGAGAAGATATGGAGAGAATTTGAGAGAAGGGTGAGTTTTTGAATAAGATTTGGGAAGGATTTGAGAGAGATTTGAAGAATGATTTTAATTTTTGAAAATTTGAAGGTGAATGATGAAAGTTTGAAATGTGTTTATATAGAAAATTATGGATCAAAACAGGAAAGTTTGAAAAAATTTTAATTAGAAAGCAAAATCTCCGTCCCCCACCTTTCTGGCGTTAAACGCCCAGAATGGTATCCATTCTGGCGTTTAACGCCCAATTGTTGGCCATTGTGGGCATTTAACGCCCAGCCAGGTACCCTGGCTGGCGTTAAACGCCAGAATTCCCTTTGTCATTGGGCGTTTTGCTAAACGCCTAGGATGCTGCACACCTGGCGTTAAACGCCCAGAATGGTGCCCATTCTGGCGTTTAACGCCCAAAATGGCACC
>NW_026264525.1:9958-10860 GCF_000817695.3 Arachis duranensis
CCAAGCTTGATCTCCTTGCTCTGTAAAGAGGCTGGGGTAAAGATGGGAGTAGATGAATTCATACCCATTGAACATCCAATCACCAAGAAGTCAATGGAAGGACAAGTGCAAGACAACTCTATCAAAAGGAGGGCGCAGGAGTTCATCCCTGAATTTCCTGAAATTGGCTACTGGGCTAGCCTAGAAGCATCTATCACCAAGTTGCAAGAAACTATGGAGCAACTTAAGAAAGAATAGCAGAATCAGAACTGCATGCTCTGCAAATTGCTGAAGGAACAAGAGAAGCAGGGGCGTGAACTTCAAGAACTGAAATGCCAAAAATTCTCCCCTCAATTTGAGGGAGCATCCACTTCTCAAAATCAAGGTTGTTGAGTCCTAACTCTGTGAAAACCTCTATCATTAGGACCTATTTAATTTTTTTGTTTTTTTTTTCTATTTTAGTATCATCTTATATCTATTTTTGAGTCTTGTTCTTAATTCATAATTAATAAAATTTAAAATTGATGTCTTAAAGCTATGAATGTCCTATGAGTCCATCACCTCTCTTAAATGAAAAGTGCTTTAATCACAAAAGAACAAGAAGTACAGGATTTCAAATTTATCTTTGAAACTAGTTGAGTTAGTTTGATGTGGTGACAATACTCTTTGTTTTCCGAATGAATGATTGAACAGTGCATATGTCTTTTGAATTTGTTGTTTTGAGAATGTTAAAATTGTTGGCTCTTGAAAGAATGAGGGAAAAGGAGAACTGTTATTGAGGATCTGAAAAATCATCAAATTGATTCTTGAAGCAAGAAAAAGCAGTGATTCAAAAAAAACGAAAAAAAAAAGAAAGAAAAGAAAGAAATAAAGTTGTGATCCAAGGCAAAAAAGAGTGTGCTTAAGAACCCTGGACACCTCTA
>NW_026264526.1:0-305 GCF_000817695.3 Arachis duranensis
ACATATGCGAGCACATGGGACACGATGGTGGTCAATGCATAGGACTTGCCAATTTCTAAGTATCAAATGCAATATATACAATCTTGCGTGAGGAATGCTCGCAAGAGCCGGGAATCAAAGGATTGAGCATCGAACCCTCACCGGAAGTATTTGCGCTCTGGTCGCTCAAGTGTTTAGGGTTGATTCTCTCAATTCTCCCCTAATCATGCTTTCCAAGATTTGTTCTTCTTCTAACAATCAACATATATTTCATGCATGCATACAAGTATCATGAGGTCTTTTCTTTAGGTTGTAATGGGGCTATG
>NW_026264526.1:9249-10848 GCF_000817695.3 Arachis duranensis
TTTTGTTTAACAGTGTTGCTAGTCATGGATGAGCATATAGAGAAGACAGTAGGCTAAGAAAACCAATTTTGTGTTCTGATGACCAACCATTGCAAGAGCCTTATAGCATATCTGTCTTTTAGTGGTTTTCAACTTTTCATAGATTTTGAGTTTTTCTCATCTTAATTCTTTTGGTGGCTTGTAAATGCAAGTTTGATTGGGAAGTCTTTTTAATTTCGGGTTTCTTGTATGACAAAATGTTGTCATATTAATTTCAGAATTTAATTCAATATGCTATCTCTTAAATCAAGTACAAATTTACAACAAATTAATTTTTAAGTTGTAGGATTGGAAGATACCACGAAAAAGAAAATACAATACATGCCTCAAACTGCACGAAAAGAGACGATTCAGTACATTGCACATAAGAAAAGGTAGAACTAAATCTAATCGTTACCAATTTCTATTTTTTTAAAATATTAAAGGTCGATTTCCAAGTATTCTCTTTTCTTTTTGTTGAAATTAAGCACAAATAAATTGAGTCATGAATTAAAACAGGTAAGAATGATTCAGCTTATAACAATCAATGTGTTCCTAAGCTAGCTAAGATCTTTACAAGACCAAGTATTTGTTATTTGTTAATACACAAAAGGAGGCAATGCTAAAACAACTAACCAACCAAACCTAAAATCTATATATACAAGTTCATCAAAGTTACTTAAAGGGTAGGTAGCTCTTGCCTCAACTTTGTTCCGTGCAAGGGGTCCAAATCAATTTGCTAACATCAACCTCAAGACCCCCTCTACCAACAACTTTAAGATGGCGATCAAGAACCTTAGGATCTGCACAAATAAAATGCCGTCCTTTTCTGTATTGGATCAATTCTAGGCTCTGAAGAGTTGTCAATATATCTTCGACTTTAATGGCAGTCATATCACTTAGCTCCTGCAGAAAGACAACTTTCTCAGTAACAAGATAACACGCGTTCTATGAAAAAATTATTATACAGATGCTTACCTTGATGGAAATGTTACCCTTATGCTTTTTCAGAATGTCCAAGAGAACCCTGGTCTAATATCCTCTGTAGCTTAGCAGTCCAAGATCTGAAAGGGGTCTTTCTGGCGTGCCAACTTTGCCCTCCTTCTTGGAAAGTTCATATACTGTTCAATATTTGAAATTAAAATGGATGAAATCTACAAAAATGTGTGTGCGCATCGGTGTGAGAAGGATAGAGGAGGGGGAGAGCGCGCTTACAGAAGGCTATTAGAAATTTTTAATAGGATTCCTCGGAATGTTTTTCCTTTATGATAAAAGGTAGTCAATATCAACACCAGTATCGTTCATGTAAAGTAAATACGAAGAAATAAGTGCAACAAAACCATAAGGCATAAGTATGCAGGAGAAATAAGATATTTAAATTAAAACAATGTCCAATGTCAAGTTTCACCAATTACAAGCATCACAGGTTTCTGAGAAGAGATGAAAGAATTGGGATAGCAAATTAAAAAATATAAATACTGAAATATCTCATGCCAACCTGAAATGATTAGAGCCAAGTATTATTTACCTTAGAGAAGTAGCCAACCATGTGGCATCCTAGATTATCACATTCACACAAAA
>NW_026264527.1:0-1418 GCF_000817695.3 Arachis duranensis
CAGTAGGTAACATTTCTTCTCCTTGCCTTGTTTAAATTTCAATAAATTGGCATATGATCACATTCTAAGTTTGGTGTTGCCTGCAACAAATTGTTTTCAATTCCTTTGGATGATTGTATCAATTCTACATGAAAGTGTCACACTAAGATTCTAAGTTTGGTGTGCCACTTATTTTTCTATGTAACTCATCCAGCAACATCACTTGTCTGCATAATCATATTGCCTTTGCATTGTTATTTTTCTTTTGTTTTGACATTTTGTTTGCATTCTCTTTGTTTTAGTTACTTCTTTACTTTTTTATGTTTTCTTTTATTAACTATTTTTGTTAATACATCACCAAGAGATCATTATTCATGACAAATCTTGGCTTGGTGATTGTATTCAACATATAGCAGTTTCTTTTGTTTAGTTTTAGTTCAAATAAATTGACATATGATTGCATTCTAAGTTTGGTGTTGCTATGCAACAAAATTTGGTTCCAATCCTTACAAGATACTTGCATCAATTCCAAGTGAAAGTGTCACACTAAGTTTGGTGTTCCACTTATATTTCATGCAATGTATCATGCACACCCTCTATGTTTGCAATCACAATGTCTCTGTCTCTTGTGCCTTGATTGTTATCCTTAATTTTGCTTGCTCAAAACACATGTACTACTAACATTTCATTGTGTAAGACATTCATGATCCATCTTAGCCCCATAGCCATTGTTCTAATTATTGATTGAGAAGGAGCAAGCATTTTGAGTTGGTATGGGGAGGAAAACGGAAGGAAAAGGATAACAGTAGAGAAGATGAATTACAAGGTTGTAAAGTTCCTTTTCCTCTTATTTGTTTCTAGCACTTTAAATTGCATGATTGTCTTTTTATCTTCTCTGTTTACATGTGCGTATGAATAAGCATAGCCTAAATTTAGATTGTAACATGATGCTATGACATTATGACTACCAACTTGAATTCTGTGAGTTCAAAAGCAGTAAATCATCATGATCAAAAACAAACAAGGAATTAAAAAAGAACTTAGCATGTGCATACAAGTATTGGAAAGCTAGTATGATTAATTGTTGCTCAATTGCATTAGATTTTATTTAATTGAAGTTTTCATCTAGGACATTTTGTGAAATCTTTTGAAATCATGAAAACCTTGAAAAAGTAAATGCAAAAAAAAGGGCAAGAAAAGAAAAAGGGAAATAATGGGAAAGCTGAAGGCTCTGAGTACCAATGGCAATTTATTTGTTAAGTACTTGTGGTGTTTATGTATCAAGCCAAATGCTTGAAAATAAAATACTTAGAAGTGAAGGCTAGGCTCAAGTGCAAAAGTACTCCCTCAAAGCTCAAGGTTCTGAGCATTAATGATTAGAAAGTCAAAAAAAAGAAAAAAAATGAGCTTAATGAAGTCCTCTAATTAAATGCTTGTGG
>NW_026264527.1:8520-10845 GCF_000817695.3 Arachis duranensis
ACTTTGTTGTAGATCTACTATTGTTCCTTCCATTTTCTTTCCATTCAATTCAAGGTAATTCATAATAATTGTGTTTCTTTTGATTGTTGTTGTTAATTCCTTTCAATAATTGTTGTTAGATTCTATACTTGTTGTCAATTTGCTTTGCTTTTCTTTTGTACCTTCCAAGTGTTTGATGAAATGCTTGGTTGGATTTTAGTGTAGGTTTTGTTCCTCTTGGCCTAGGTAGAGTAATTAGTGACTCTTGAGTTATCTAATTCCTTTGTTGATTGATAATTAAAAGTTGCTAATTGATTTGAATGCCTCTAAAGCTAGTCTTTCCTTTAGGAGTTGATTAGGACTTGAGGAATCAAATTGATTCATCCACTTGACTTTCCTCCATGGTTAGAGGTTAACTAAGTGGGAGCAATGGATAATTTGTTGTCACAATTGAGGAGGATAACTAGGATAGGACTTCTAATGCTCATATCTTGCCAAGAGCTTTGTTAGTTGTTAGTTTATTTTCTTTGCCATTTATATTTCTTGTCTAAAATCTTAAAAAACCCCAAATATGACTCACAACCAATAACAAGACACTTCATTACAATACCTTTGAGAGACGACCCGAGGTTTAAATACTTCGGTTTATAGATTTTAGGGATTTGTACTTGTGACAAACAAATTTTTGTATGAAAGGATTATTGCTTGGTTTAGAAACTATACTTTATAACGAGATTTCATTAGTGAAATTCTAAACCGTCAAAAATCCAATCATCATGCCCTGAACACCAAACTTGTTGTTCACTACATGCTACATATAAAGATTCTTCTAAGTGCTTGTCAAAGTTGATTTAGAATTCATGAACTTGCTTTATTAACTACTATTAAAGATTTAAAGGAAAGGATATAAAACATAGGTTGCCTCCCATGAAGTGCTTCTTTAATGTCATTAGCTTAACGATTGTCCTTTGTCAGGGTGGTTGGTAATGCTTCAAATCTTCCCCTCTTGTAGTGAATCTGTCTCCATTGGCTTTATTAAGAAGCTCCACATGTTCCAAGGAAAGAATTTTGCTGATAGTGTACACTTGAGGCAGCTGAGATGGGATGGTGGGGAGATAGGGTGGGATAGGTGGAAAATAAGCAGAGATCACTTCATCTCCTGGAGAAAAATCCTCTGTAGGGTCTTTTTGTTCTTCCATCCCCTTGGGGCCTTTTTCTTTGTTTCCCTTGATGTTTCCTTGCTTCATGTGGTTTCTTTTTCCAGGAAGATTTTGTTGCTGGTCTCATATGACTCTGGTGGGTCTAGCTCCTCTTGGGTTACACTTGGCTGTTGTTCCTTCTCACCACATTGCTTGTCACCCAGAGGGATTCTCAGGTGTATTGTTTGTGCTTTCGTGCTTGTCTCTTTCATCAGTTCCTTATTGTGCTCTTCCCTTGATTCTTTGTTTTCATGATCTGCTTTTTGTGAGGGTTTGAAGACATTGAAAGTGAGTTTTTCATCATGTATCCTCAATATTAGCTCTCCTCGGTCCACATCTATAAGCGCCTTGGCTGTGGCTAAGAATGGTCTTCCCAGGATAATGGGATGGATGTGATTCTCTTCCATCTCCAAGATAACAAAGTCTATGAAAAGGAAGTAGTTCCCAACCTTTACTAACACGTTTTCAACCACTCCTATTGCCAGTTTTTGAGTTTTGTCAGCCAATTTGATGATTACGTCCATGGGCGTTAGCTCATTGATTTGAAGCTTTTTCATGAGGGATAGAGGCATTAAGTTGATGCTTGCTCCCAGGTCACAGAGTCCCTTATCAATCATTATTTATCCTATAGCACAGGGGATGTGAAAACTCCCTAGGTCCTTCCTTTTTGTAAGTGGCTCTATTTGAATGAGAGCACTGCACTCCTTATTCATCACTATTGTTTGTCCACCCTTTAGTGAACTCTTTTTGGTCAGTAGCTCCTTTATGTACTTGATGTATGAGGGCATTTGCTGGAGAGCCTTAATGAACGGTATGTTTACATGAAGAGATGCAAACGTGTCGAGGAACCTTGAATATAATCTCCTTGCTACACCACCCTTGAGCCTTTGGGGAAAAGGTGCATATGGGTTCAGAGTCTCCTCTTTTTTTAGCTCCTTCCTGTGTGTGGGATTGGGTGCTTGATTTCTCTCTTCTTGCTTTTCCTTTAGATTGTCTTGAAAGTGTTCTGTTTGTGTGTTTACTTCATCTACACTCCTCTCATCACTTATAGTGATCATCTTGCATTATTCCCATCTTACTTTCTTTATTTTTCCTCTTGGGTTCTTCTTTGTGTCACTTGGGAAACTATCAGTAGGCTTGGGAAACT
>NW_026264528.1:0-1045 GCF_000817695.3 Arachis duranensis
TCATAAAACTTTGAGTGATTTTGATTAGATCAGAGACCATGGTTGCTAAGTCAGAGTGGCTCTGCTTAGAATTCTCTGTCTGTTATTGAGAAGATGATGGAAAAGGCTTGCCATTGCCAAACCTGTTTCTTCCACCATTATTGTTGTTGAAACCTTGTTGAGGTCTCTGTTGATCCTTCCATGAGAGATTTGGATGATTTCTCCCTGAATGATTATAGGTGTTTCCATAGGGTTCTCCCATGTAATTCACCTCTTCCATTGAAGGATTCTCAGGATCATAAGCTTCTTCTTCAGATGAAGCGTCCTTAGTACTGCCTGGTGCAGCTTGCATTCCAAACAGACTTTGAGAAATCATATTGACTTGCTGCGTCAATATTTTGTTCTGAGCCAATATGGCATTTAGAGTATCAATCGCAAAAACTCTTTTCTTCTGATTCGTTCCATTGTTCACAGGATTCCTTTCAGAAGTGTACATGAATTGGTTATTTGCAACCATTTCAATGAGTTCTTGAGCTTCTGCAGGCATCTTCTTCAGATGAAGAGATCCTCCAGCAGAGCTATCCAATGACATCTTGGATAGTTCAGACAGACCATCATAGAAGATACCTATGATGCTCCATTCAAAAAGCATGTCAGAAGGAAATTTTCTGATCAATTGTTTGTATCTTTCCCAAGCTTCATAGAGGGATTCACCTTCTTTCTGTCTGAAGGTTTGGACTTCCACTCTAAGCTTACTCAATTTTTGAGGAGGAAAGAACTTTGCCAAGAAGGCATTGACTAACTTTTCCTAAGAGTTCAGGCTTTCTTTAAGTTGTGAGTCCAACAATATCCTAGCTCTGTCTCTTACAGCAAAAGGGAATAGCATAAGTCTGTAGACCTCAGGGTCAACCCCATTGGTCTTGACAGTGTCACAGATCTACAAGAATTTAGCTAAGAACTGATGAGGATCTTCCAATGGAAGTCCATGAAACTTGCAGTTCTGTTGCATTAGAGAAACTAATTGAGGCTTAAGCTCAAAGTTGTTTGCTCCAATGGCAGGGATAGA
>NW_026264528.1:9937-10845 GCF_000817695.3 Arachis duranensis
TACGAGTTTCCCTGGGTAGTAGCAGTGGCTAGCCACCACGTGCTCCAAGTTGAGACTCGAAGCTCTTTTGACCCTATGCCGTCAGGGTGGCCGGGCACTGTGAAATTTCTGGATGAGCTCACCCCCATAAATATTCACCAGTGAGGGTGATGGATATAGATCATGATTATGATCAAGTTTATATTGAGTATAACTCGAGTTGGGGAGACACGACAGAGGGACAGTCCAATGGTTAGCTACCAGGACTTGTCGGGTTGGCTCTATAACCGACAGATGATATCATCAACCACTAGGGACAGGCATGCATCATATGCATCTATGTGACATTGTTTGGGTGTGCATATTGTACTTGGTTTGCCTATGTGATTAACTGCGAATTGTTCTACTTGCTGTAACTGTCTGTTTGTGCTTGAACTTCCTATCTGTGTTTGCAACTGGGACTCTGTTGGATTGTGGTGATTGGTTGTTGTTGGATTGTTTGGGCCTAGGGCCATGGTTGGAATGAGATGAACTGATGGTTGATTTTGGTTTTGTGTTTCTGGTTTGGAATAAAATATGAAAGGCTATTTTGGTTCCGCATAGATAAACCGTTTTGAAAGGCTTTTGAGTTTTTGAGAATTGAACGGTACTTCTTTCAGAAAAGATTTCCGACTTTACTTTTATTGTAAACCGTTGTTTTTGAAAAGAGGCATAAGACGGTTATGAATCACTGGTGTGGTTATCTTCACGTATCCTATTACAGTAATTCCCAAAAATCCTCTACTGAGAACCCTTTCGAGGATGATGTTCTCACCCCCCTACATTTTTTTCCCTTTCAGGATATGGGGGCAGAAGTTACGAAGAGTTTATTTAGTTGTTGAAATGCTCTGTATTGCTTTAGATTATTATTCATTGTACCCTCGCCTTTA
>NW_026264529.1:0-2045 GCF_000817695.3 Arachis duranensis
TACATAAGTATCTCTATCTTTATTTTATGCTTATTTATCTTTTAAATTATTAAAACCCCATAACCATTTGAATTCACCTGACTGAGATTTACAAGATAACCATAGCTTGCTTCAAGCCGACAATCTCCGTGGGATCGACCCTTACTCACGTAAGGTTTATTACTTGGACGACCCAGTGTACTTGCTGGTTAGTTGTGCCAAGTTGTGAAAAGGAGTTGAGATTACAATTGTGCATACCAAATTGTTGGCGCCATTGAGATCACAATTTCATGCATCAGTAGGTTATAAGGAATCACTACTACAGGCCAACAAGAGTACACATTACCAAAATTAGAATTTGGTGCAAACTTGTCGGAGCATAAAGCTAATCTAACGTTTCTAAGCTCACTCGCAAATGTAGGGTGGACCCGATCAAAGTGTTTCCAAGCATCGCCATATGACGGGTGCCTTATAAAACCATCATCTCTCTTGTTGTTACTATGCTAAGTCATGTGAGGGTTCGAATTCATTGATGCATACAATCGTTTTAGCCTAGGGATTAAGGGTAAGTAATGCATCCGTTTATTTAGAATTCTCTTTAACCACCGTTTACCAATCCATTCTCTCTCGATTTGAAACCTCGGTGCCTCACAAAATCTAAAAGTAGTTAGATTTACATTCCTCTTACAATACAACAAACAACAATTTAAACAACAATCGATTTTTGCTTAATTTAGACCCAACTTCGAAACTGACTTCTTTGCTTCGTAGTGGCTCCAGGGGATGCCACTAGTCCCGGTAGATACTAATTTGTTGCAAAGGGTAGCCCACTTATCAAAAGACTCTTGGGTGTAATTTGACTCAGACTTAATACTCATCATTCTAACACATGCAAACAATCTCGGATGAACAGACCCTTCATATAAGGGTTTTGCAGCATATTCTAACAAATGATAAAGCTCTTTGCCTCCAGATTAGGCTCTTGTTCAGCATCTTCCATATCAGTAACACCTATTGCATCAAACATCATCTCGTCATATCTCTCTTGGTTACCCTCCCAATTTATTTCTATATTTAGTTCTCTAACTACGCGAACCTTCATTGATCGACTGCCAGACCTATTGAAATTTAAGGCCGACTGGTTAATTCCTTGCTCATCCACTTCTTCGTGTTTTGTCCACATCCAATACCCATCCTTGAACCCATTACAGTGGAGGCAAAGTGTTATATCCGAAGGTCCTAACCACTTAGTCGGTCGACACTTATAGCATGGACAAATAGATTACCCTTGAGACCTAAACGGTTTCATGTTGAAGATATATACAACAAATGCATCGACCCCCTCAAAGAATTTAAGTTTTAAACTGCTGTCCATTGTTATCCCTATCATACATTCACATACGATGACTTGGAATCATCTTGCAACAAATACCGTATAATTTAATCAACAACACAACTTATTAAAATTTGTAGAAAATTCGCAGGGTGTCTCTGACGTTAGGATTTTTGCCAGTAAAGAATTTCATAAAAACAGTCGCGTTGTAGATATAGTCTCTAAACCGACAGAAATCCCTTCATACAAACATTTTGGTTGTCACAAGTAACAAACCCCTTTTAAAATTGATAACCGAGTATTAAACCTCGGGTCGTCTTCTCAAGGAACTGCGAGGAAGGTATGTTCTTATTATTGGTTATGAGTTTCTAAATTGGGGTTTTGGAAGTAAGGTGGGAATATGTTATATGATAAATAATTTAAATGGCAATTAAAAATGAATAAATACTGTAAAGCAAACTTTTGGGCAAGGTATGAGAAATTGGAGGTCCAACGTAGTTATCTCTCTCTCAACTATAAGAAAAGTTGAATCTAAACTCCACTTGGTCAACCTTTACTAAAGCAAAGGAAAGTCAAGGGACTAATTAAATTGAACATTGAATCCTATTTATTTTCTAAGAAAAGGTTGGGATTACTTAAGTTCAGCTCAATTAGCAAGATAACGATTATCAAATATGATGAGTTTAATAACTGTTGAGTTATTGATTTCTTAACCAAAACCAAAAGGGAAAAA
>NW_026264529.1:10068-10845 GCF_000817695.3 Arachis duranensis
ACTTTTCTGGACTTTAGTATGAGTTTGTGTGTTTTTCTGTGATTTCAGATATTTTCTGGCTGAAATTGAGGGACCTGAGCAAAAATCTGATTCAGATGCTGAAAAGGATTGTAGATGCTGTTGGATTCTGACCTCCATGCACTCGAAGTGGATTTTCTAGAGCTACAAGAGCCCAATTGGCGCGCTCTACTCTACGTTGGAAAGTAGATATCCTGGGCTTTCCAGCAATGTATAATAGTCCATACTTTGCGCGAGATTTGATGGCCCAAACTGGCGTTCCAAATCAGCTCAAAACTGCCCGGCGTTAAACGCCGGAACTGGCACAAGAATGGGAGTTAAACGCCCAAACTGGCACAAAAGCTGGCGTTTAACTCCAAGAAAAGTCTCTACACATGAAAGCTTCAATGCTCAGCCTAAGCACACACCAAGTGGGCCCGCAAGTGGATTTTTATGTCATTTACTCATCTTTGTAAACCCTAGGCTACTAGTTCTCTACAAATAGGACCTTTTGCTATTGTATTTTCATCTTTTGATCACTTTAGATCTTAGATCAGATCTTGGTTCTTCTGGTTTCCTCTCTGGGGCCGAAGCCAACGATCACTATTATCACTTATGTATTTTCAATGGTGGAGTTTTTACACACCATAGATTAAGGTGTGGAGCTCTGCTGTATCTCGAGTATTAATGCAATTACTATTGTTCTTCTATTCAATTCAGCTTATTCTTGTTCTAAGATATTCATTTGAACCCAAGAACATGATGAATGTGATGATTATG
>NW_026264530.1:0-10845 GCF_000817695.3 Arachis duranensis
ATATATATAATCTGCAATTAATCACACCTACAAAAATATTTAATGTTGTGCGTTGCATACTACCCAAACCCGTCCCCATTAGATCACTCCCACTATGCATGAATACTTGTTTAAAATAGAATTGAGTTTATAATAGTTTTCAGAACAAATTGAGGCTAACACTCTTCACTTGATTTGATGCATTATTGATTTTTCGTTTGATCTAAATAATTCAATATTAAATTTATTGTTTTATTTGGACGTAGCTATATATGGAAGAATCATTTAAAAGAAGTAATCAAGATCTTCAGGCCTTATGATGTTTTTTGTAAGGTACAATTTTTATTCTTCTAACCCTTATGAACTATATAGGTCAGTGAAAAAGTGGAGCGTGCTTTGGCAAAACTAGGCCTTGCTAAACTGGCTGAAAGGTGTGTCCCAGCTGTAAGACCCAAAATTTTTGAAAAATCTTATTACGATCATATCTCAAATCATATAGTTATTTATAGTCTGAATTTTAGAAATTATTTTATTAGAGATAATTAAAACAAGTTTTGATTAATTGAATTTGAAATAAGTTATGATTATTATCCAATTTCACAATTATTGGATTATTTTCTATATTTAAATTATAAAGTTGGTAGTTATGAAACAATAAGAATTTTATATGATTTGGACTAAATAATCAATATTTTAATATATTGATACTGCTGTTTTGGAAAATAGAGAAATTAATTATATTATTTCTGATTTTTGGATTTGAACACTTTATTGAAAATAATTTGTAAAATTGATGAACAAATAGTATTTTTATACATTATTATTGTTGGATTAAAATCTATTTCAATAACTATATTATTCCAAATTTTATTTGAAATTACCAATATGCCCCTAACCCTAATTTTACTCAAAACCCTAACCCTGAAACCCTACCCAGTTACCCGTTTTCCCCCCATGTCCCAGCAGCCACAACACACACGGTTTCCACCAAAACACAATGAAAGAAAGAAAGACAGAGGGAAACAAACAAAGAATCAGGGAAGAGGGGAGAAGAGGGAGGCGGCGCGGTGGGTGTCACTGCCACCGTCGCTAACAAAAAGGAGGGGAGATCTGAACGAGAAGAGAGAGCTCGCAAAACAGGGAGAGATGGACCCGTGCCCTGTCGTCGACCCATGTCTCGCCGCCACGCAATCGTCCCTGTGCCGCCGTCATTCGGTCCATCTGCGAACTGCTGCTAGAATCGTGCGAGGAGGAGCGTCGCCGTCCTGTGGAGCCGTGTTGTCGCCGCTCAGCCCACTACCAGAGAGAGACGCGAAGAGGGAGTGGGAGTCGCGAAGCCTGCTGCGTCCTCACCGCCGCGGGGAAAATCGCGCTGTCAGCTTGGCACCGAGCTCCCATGGCCGCCGCCGTCACAATACTGTCGTCGTTCCTTCCAAGCCGCCATGTGTTGTCGCTGTTGCCTCGAACTGCTGCTGCCGTGGAGCTTCGATGAGAGAGGAGCAGGTTGCAAAGAGGGTGAGGTGCGATGGTGGTGGGTTGTTCTGCCTCCCCTACTGCCGTCACTGATGATTAGATTTTTGACGGTTTAGAATTTCACAAATGAATTCTCGTTGCAAGTATAGTTCCTAAACCAACAATAATCCTTTCATATAAAAGATTGTTTGTCACAAGTAACAAACCCCTAAATTTATAAACCGAAGTATTGAACCTCGGGTCGTTCTCCCTAGGAATTGTAATGAAGTGTCTTGTTATTGGTTGTGAGTTATTTTGGGGTTTTTGAGATTTTAGACAAGAAATATAAATGGCAAAGAAAATAAACTAACAACTAACAAAGCTCTTGGCAAGATATGAGAACTAGAAGTCCTATCCTAGTTATCCTCCTCAATTGTGATAACAAATTGTCCATTACTCCCACTTAGTTAACCTCTAACCATGGAGGAAAGTCAAGTGGATGAATCAATTTGATTCCTCAAATCCTAATCAACTCCTAAGGGAAAGACTAGCTTTAGAGGTATTCAAATCAATTAACAACTTCTAATTATCAATCAACAAAGGAATTAGATAACTCAAGAGTCACTAATTACTCTACCTAGGCAATCAAAGCATGAATTAAACCTAGATCTAAGAGGGAGATTAACCTAAACCTAATCCTAATTCTAGAGAGAAGTGAGAGCTTTTCTCTCTAAAACTACTTCTAAATTAAACTATGACTAATGGTAACTAACTTCCCCTCTTCCCCTTAAACCTTCATCCTTTTATTCCTTTCTCCTAGCAATTGGCGCCAAAAATGGGTTCAGAAACCCTCTCAAATCGCCAGGCATGTGTTGCATTAATGAAGTCATGTGCCACCATCGGCGCGTGCGCGCACGGTACGCGTGCGCGTCCCTGGCCGATTCTGTAATGTGCGCGCGAGCGCCTTGTGCGCGTGCGCGTACTTGGCTGAGATCAATTCTTTTGTCTTTTGTGCTTCTCTCCATTTGCATGCTTCCTTCCTTGCTCCTTTGATCCATGCCTAGCCTATTTCAATCCTGGAATTACTAGCAAACACATCAAGGCATCTTATGGAATCAAGGAAAAATTAGAATTCATCAATATAAGGCTTAAAAAGCATATTTTTACATTTAAGCACAAATATGGGAGAGATAACAAACCATGCTAATTCATAGGCTAAATGTGCCAAAAGGTTATCAAAACACTCTAAATTCAATACAAGATAAACCCTAAAAATGGGGTTTATCAACCTCCCCACACTTAGGCCTTAGCATGTCCTCATGCTAAAATAAGAAGGAACTAAGGGGTATGACATTTATTGAATACATCTAAACTATATGAGTCCTATCTAAATGCAACTAGTAAATGCAAATGCTTAGCTCAAACAATTCAATTCCCAAGAGAACATGTGAAAGCACAATAGTTAGGGCAATAGGAGTTAAGTCCCAACCACAATTGTATTGAATCATCAAAAAGAGTTCAAACTTGCAAGAATATAGATAATATGGGTGCATACACGTGATTGAACTTTTGAACCCTCACCGGATGTGTATCCGCTCTATTCACTCAAGTGTTTAAGGGTTAAGTCACTCAATTCTCTTTTATTCAAGCTTTTCCAAAATTTGATTTTCTTCTAATAATCAACACTCATTCAATGCATGCATACATTCATCATGAGGTCTTTCATTTAGGTTGTAATGGGGTTAGGGTCAAGGTAGGATCATTTATGGTTAAGTAGACTAGGATTTGAATCTTTGATTAGCATAAACTTCCCCACCTAACTATATAATAGCCTATACAAGTTCAAACTATTCTAACTACCCATTCTCTACTTTTTTTTTCTTACATACTCATGCATTCCATTCCTTAATTCATAACACTTATGCATTGATTCCTTTTTATTGACGTTCACCTTGGGGCATTTTGTCCCCTTTTTATTATTTTTTTCTTCTTTTCTTTCTTTTTTCTCCTCTTTTTTTTTTCTTCTTTTCTATTCTTTTGTTTTTCTCATTTTTTTTCAACTATACATAAGAGCATCAATGCGTAAGGTCTTATACATTCGATCAATACATGAATATGTTCCCAATTTTAAAATATGAAAGTGTACTATCCCTTTTTTTATCCCATCCAATGTTCCCAAGCCTCACCAACTTTGAATAATAAACACTCTCACTAGCCTAGGCTAATCAAAGATCCAAACAAGGACTTTCATTGGTTTTCCGCCTTGGGCTTGTAATGTGCTAAAATGAGAATAAGTTGGTTAATCATTGGCTCAAAATTGGCTAACAATGGGGAGTAAAAGGTAAGCTATTTGGGTAAGTAGGCTAATGAAATAATGACCTCAATCATACAAATGCACAAATACAAGAAATAAATGGACATCTAGAATCAAGCAAATCAAGGGTCACAATCATAGAAAGAGAATAATATCACACAAGAATGGAAAATAAGTGGTTATAGAATGTAACCACATCAATAGGCTCAAGTCTCACAAGCTTGTGTTCTTAATTCAATACATGCTTCACAAAGTATGAATTCAAGCAAGCTTCACCAAAAATTTTTCTTCAATCAATTGGGTTGATGCCCTCTATTTAAGTTTCCTGAAAAATCTCAATTATTTGACTAAGCATTGTTGTGATTGAAAAATTCAAAAATTTTCTTAGTTCACCCTTTCCCTTTTTCACTTAAAACCAATTTCTTATGCAAAAAGGGTGACTAAGTGTTTGCAATTCAAAGTATGATTTCTAATCATAACCACAAACTAAAAAGAAAGATATGCAAAATGTATAAAGAAAAATCCAACTAAAAGTATGGAATGGAATCTATCATCTAAAACATCTAAAAATATCCATAAGCATCAAAATATCCAAAATCCAAAATACCAAAATAAGCAGTAAAAATACCAAAATAATCATCCTTCCCCTTCATAACACACCCGATCAGCAGAAGCATCTCCATAAGGATCTCAGAGAAGTGAGTGGTAGGCAAGACATAGTGGGCAAAGATCATCTGCCAAGTCCTGGCCTCTCTAGTCAAGTGAGCAAATAGCATCCCCTTAGGCTTGGTATTGGTTGCATCCATAACCCATGTAGCATCCGGTAAACCAATGACGTTCCTAAGTGCCTCATAATCAAAAGTCATGGTATGGATAGCCATCTCTGCCTGCTGATGGGCACACATGTCATCAGGAATATGCCGGCACTGTAATGCCTCCCCGATGGCAGTCTCAGTAATTATAATCTCTCTACCCCTCACCTGAACCGAATCCAAAGTGGGACGGAAGAAGTTGCAGTAGAATTCCTTGACCCAAGAGATGTTAATATCCCCTAAATCTCTGTCAACAAAATCGAGACCCAACTCAAGTATCCGGCTAGTAATGGACCGTCGGACATCATTGGGTAGGAGCAATTTCTTCTCGATATTCAGCTTAGTCGTTCGATACTTGGAAAATCGAAGCTCACAGTAGAGATTGGGAAATTTAGTCGGATTGGTAGAAGGTAACTGCTGATTTTCTTTTTCTTCATCGTTTAGTGGATTCTTAGCATAGTTCTTGTAGATGGCGGGAATAGAGGGTGTAGAGTATTTTCTTTTCTTGGAGGTAGTGGCTATGGCTTTTCCTTTATCCGACATCCTTAAAAAATGTGATAGAATATAAGCAATAAAACACTTAGCATGTAACAAAGAAGGCATGTTCAGGATACAATTGGCTACTAACAATCATGATGTTGCAATGAATATGCAAAAGTGAACAAGTAAAGCAAGAATGCAATCTTACATTAAAGTCAACAACTCAAACTTATTAAGCATAAAATCATCACACTTTAGAAAGAATGGTTAAAGAGGGTTAAAGGTGAGTAAATGTCAAATGGTTAAAGAAATTAGTAAGTTAGAAATGTGGATTAGTTGGCATGATGATATTTTTGCTCAAAGACAAGAGAAGTTGCGGTTCATATTCACAATGATTGATGCAAATGCAGGAAGTTTAAAAGGGAAGCGGAAATTGGCCCAAAATTGAAAGAAAGAACAAAATGAAACTAATTTTCTGAAAAATCGGGCAGCATTCCGGCTTAAAATTGGACGTTCCCGGATAGCAAACTAGCACAAATAGCATGATCACAACATCAATCAAGTATAGCAGCAGTGGTTTAGCATGCATGCAACACAATTTGCACAAAATAGCAACCCAAAAAACAGCATACACACCCAAGGAAACAAACAACAAATATGCATGTACGGAGCACTCATCAGACCTAGAATTCTCTATCCAGTCCTAGCTACCTAACAGCAGATATTTCTATCTAATCCTAACATGCAGAAACTACATTCTACTTAACTAATAGAGAACTAACAGAGGCTAACAGGAATGAAAAATTTATACAGAACAGAGTTGGAACCTGGGAGCAGAGAAGAAAGAGAAATGGAAGCAGAAAGCAGGGCAGGGGAGATCGCCGCCGCGGAGGGTGGCGAGCACGGCGGAGCAGCGACGGGGGAGACTGAGGGACGGGAAGCTAGCAGTAGTGATAGAAGGAAAGTGATGGGGGAGTGTGAAATGGAGGAAGAGAGCGTTGCCGGTGGTGATGATGGAACGGCGGCGGAGCAAAGGTGAGCGGTGACGTTGCTGCTGCGGCGATGGAGGTTGCTGAACGGAGGCGGAGGGGGTTGAAGAAGATGGGGGGAAAGAAGAAGAGAAGTGCGCGACTGCGCAGCGCTCGTCGCGTGCTAGGGTTATCTCATTTTTGAATCGATGCGAGCGCGCACCATGCTCGTCCGCGTACATTGAGGAAGATTTGGGATCCACGCGTGAGCGTACCGTGCGCTCAGGCGCGGATTGGCAGACTAGGCGACGGCGCGTGCGCGTACAATGCGCGCCCGCGTACATGGGGTTGGGCCTGAGGCTTAGGGTGGGCTTGAGGCACGCCCAACTCTCGGGTCAGAAGCCTAGAGTGGCGGCAGCATGTAAGGGACGCGTACGCGGCAAGTGTGCGTCCGCGTACGTTGGTAATCGGTGATAAGGCGCGCTAGCGCGATGCGTGCGCTCGTGTTTGTTCCATTCTGGGCATATGGGCGCGCACGCGGCAAGTGCGCGTCTGCGTAAATCGAGTTGGGTCAGGGGCTTAAAGCTGGTCCAGATCCGGCTCAACTCTCTGGTGCTTGGCTCAAAAAATTGCAGCAGCTAATCGACGCGCACGCGGCACGTGCGCGTTCGCGTGAGCTTTCATGTGCACATAATGTGCACGCGCACGCACGTAGTGTGTGTCAGCGTGGGTCATGGTGGGCTCAGGGCATAATGTTTGCCCAAGAGAGGCCCAACTCTCGGGTATGTGGGTGATGATGCATCCGCACAGGGACGCGTGCGCGTACGTCGTGCGCGCGCGTCCACCCCCTTTCTCTTTTTCTTTTTTTTTCAGAAAAAATATGCTGGGTGCTCCCCATACTGCTCACAACTTTTCATCCAATCAACCATCACACAATTCACAAAAAAAAATGCAATTTGATATTATTCATCTACTACTAAACACAACATACATGTGACTAAGCTAACAATTAAGTTGTACAAACAAATTTATGTGAGACATCTACCTACAATGGTAACTCAAATCACTTATTAAGCAAAAATAAAAGAGAGTGGAAAGAGTTTACCATGGTGGAGTGTCTCCCACCTAGCACTTTTAGTTTAAGTCCTTAAGTTGGACATTTTGAGGTGCTTATTGTCATGGTGGCTTATGTTTGTACTCCTCCTTGAATCTCCAAGGATCCATGCTCTTCAATTGGTTGACAGAATTTCCAACCATTTGCATTAAGCTTGGGCAAAGTTTTACCCAAGATATGAGTTCCCATAATTGATCTTCACATAGCGAACCGGAATCCCATATCTTATCTTCACACCCGTCTTCAATTTGATCTTCATACTTTTCCTTTTCGGGCGGTTGGCATATAGAATTCTCTTTAGCATACCAAGCCTTCCTTCGATACCCTTGTACAGTGGCATTCTTCCAATCATCGTCCCTATACCTTGAAGCTTTTACCTTGATGAGCCTAATTCCTAACTTGCAACCACTACATAACTCATTCTTACTTTGAATTCCACAAAGAGCTCTAAGTTGACCATCATTTTCAATTAAACCATATTCAAGTGAGAAAGTAAAGCTTAGGGATAGAAATTTTACCCACTTGAATGTTGTGATGGATGGTGACTTGGGAAGGGAGGCTTCCCCACACTTAGACAATGCAAGGTCCACTTCCTTGTGCTCTTCTTTGTGTATTTCCACCTCTTCACAAGCTTCTTCAATTTCAACCTTTTCCCCTTTTTCTCTTGGCTTGGTGTTGTCTTCAAGAGCTTCGGTTTCTTGCCCGATGAGAGGTGATTCAAAATTGGATAGGAATTCTTTGATGGACAAATCCATCTCTTGACCAACCTCTTCATATTCTTCAATTTCGATATACACCATGTCATTTTCGTTTTCCTTGGGGGGTTGTGCACACTCTTTTATAGTTTTAACTTCATGTCCAATGGGAGAGGATTCCATTGTAGAGAGAAATTCATCCATGATTGAATCCATTTCTTGATAAGCCTCTTCCAAATCTTCAACGATGATATGCCTTGGAGGTTGCGCACCCTCCTCAACATCAATATCAAGCTTCTTGGAAGGGTTCTCTATGATGCTACATTCCCATGGACTTTCAACATCTCCTAAATCTTCAACCACTTCTTCCTTTTCTTCAATGATCATTGCTTCCTCCAGTTGCTCCAATACAAAATGGCATCTCTCATCCCTCACCGGAGTTTCCAATTTCTCCTTCATGCTTTGCTCTTCAATTGATTCTCCATATGTGACTATGGAAGCACCTTGAGTATTCAAACATTTGCAGGCTAAAGTATGCACTATCTTGGTCAAGTTAGTCACAAACTCTAAGGTGTTCCTTTGCATATCCGCTTGTCCTTGAAGTAGCAAGGTAAGAGAATCATCTATTGGGGCTTGGGGTGAATAAGAGGGTTCATTACTTTGGAGAGAGGGTTTATAGTAGGAAGGTGGTTCTTCTTGGTAAGGGTATGGAGATGGTGTGCATTGAGGTAGTTCTTGGGAGTAATCTTGATAGGGTTGTAGTGGTTCTAAAGGTTCTTGCTCAAAATGGTCATAAAAATATGGTATGGATGATTGGTCATATGATGGATATGGATCATAGGAAGGTGCTTGATGTGGAAAGGCTTGTGAGTATGGTTGAGGTTCATGTTGAGGATATGGTTCGTAGGCGTATGGTGGTGGTTCTTGAAAGTCACAAGGTAATCCACCATAGCCATTGGGTTGATATGCATCATAGAATGGCTCTTCCTCATAGTGCATTGGTGGAGGTTGTTGCCATGAAGATTGATCATATGCATATGGCTCCTTCCACCTTTGATTGTTCCATCCTTGATACACATCCTCATTGAAGCTCTCATTACCTACAACATAATTAGAACCAAACTCATAGCCAAAGTGAGAATTCATGGTGGAAAGGGAAAATAAAATTCTACACTAGAAAATGAAGCAAAAAGCAAGATATTGACACTATTCACATATGTACAATAACCAATAACATAACACCATTGCAACTACCCGGCAATGGCGCCATTTTGATGATTGGATTTTTGACGGTTTAGAATTTCACTAATGAAATCTCGTTGTAAAGTAAAGTTTCTAAACCAAACAATAATCCTTTCATACAAATATTTGTTTGTCACAAGTACAAACCCCTAAAATTTATAAACCGAAGTATTTAAACCTCGGGTCATTCTCCCTAGGAATTACAATAAAGTGTCTTGTTATTGGTTGTGAGTTATTTTGGGGTTTTGGATAAGAAGCATGAAAGTAAATGGCAATGAAAATAAACTAACAACCATAAAAGGCTCTTGGCAAGTTAGGAGAATTAGAAGTCCTATCCTAGTTATCCTCCTCAATTGTGATGAGAATTGTTCATTGCTACCACTTAGTTAACCTTTACTAAATAAAGGAAAGTCAAGTGGATGAATCAATTTGATTCCTCAAATCCTAATCAACTCCTAAGGGAAAGACTAGCTTTAGAGGTATTCAAATCAATTAACAACTTTTAATTATCAATCAACAAAGGAATTAGATAACTCAAGAGTCACTAATTACTCTACCTAGGCCAAGAGGAACAAAACCTGCACTAAAATCCAACCAAGCATTTCATCAAACACTTGGAAGGCATAAAAGGAAAACATAATAAATCAACAAGAGGAATAGAATCTAACAACAATTATTGCAAAGAATTAACGACAACAATCAAGGAAATCACAATTATCATGAATTACCTCAAATTGCATTATTGAAAGAAAACAAAGGAACAACAATCTATCAATCCTAATTCTAGAGAGAAGTGAGAGCTTCTCTCTCTAAAACTACTTCTAAACTAAGCTATGACTAATGGTAACTAACTTCCCCTCTTCCCCTTAAACCTTCATCCTTTTATTCCTTTCTCCTAGCAATTGGCACCAAAAATGGGTTCAGAAACCCTCTCAAATCGCCAGGCACGTGTTGCATTAATGAAGTCATGTGCCACCATCGGCGCGTGCGCGCACGGTACGCGTGCGCGTCCCTGGCCGATTCTGTAATGTGCGCGCGCGCGTGCTTGGCTGAGATCAATTCTTTTGTCTTTTGTGCTTCTCTCCATTTGCATGCTTCCTTCCTTGCTCCTTTGATCCATGCCTAGTCTATTTCAATCCTGGAATTACTAGCAAACACATCAAGGCATCTTATGGAATCAAGAAAAAATTAGAATTCATCAATATAAGGCTTAAAAAGCATGTTTTTACATTTAAGCACAAATATGGGAGAGATAACAAAACCATGCTAATTCATAGGCTAAATGTGCCAAAAGGTTATCAAAACACTCCAAATTCAATACAAGATAAACCCTAAAAATGGGGTTTATCAAGTCCTAATCAACTCCTAAAGGAAAGATTAGCATTAGAGGCATTCAAATCAATTAGCAACTTCTAATTATCAATCAACAAGGGAATTAGATAACTCAAGAGTCACTAATTACTCTACCTAGGCCAAGAGGAACAAAACCTACACTAAAATCCAACCAAGCATTTCATCGAACACTTGGAAGGCACAAAAGAAAAGCATAGTGAATCAACAACAAGAACAAGATCTAACAACAATTATTGCAAAGAATTAACAACAACAATCAAGGAAATCACAATTATCATGAAGAAATCACAATTATCATGAATTACCTCAAATTGCATTATTGAAAGAAAACAAAGGAACAACAATCTATCCAAAGCAAAATGAAGAATTACAATTATTAAAGCACATAACTAGAAAGAGGAAGAGGAGAAGATTAAGAATTGGTAAATGAAAAGTG
>NW_026264531.1:0-3234 GCF_000817695.3 Arachis duranensis
CTGTATACCCTCCATTGGAGTCAGTAGCTTTGAGTTGAATCCTCAGCTCATTATCATGGTGCAGCAAAGTTGCCAGTATTCCGATCTTCCACAGAAAGAACCTACAGAGTTTCTGGCACAATTTTTACAAATTGCTGACACAGTACATGATAAGGAAGTAGATCAGGATGTCTACAGATTATTACTATTTCCATTTGCTGTAAAGGACCAAGCTAAGAGGTGGTTAAATAACGAACCTAATGACAGCATAAAGACATGGAAACAGCTGTCAGAAAAATTCCTGAATCACTATTTTCCTCCAAAATGGATGACACAGCTAAGGCTAAGCATCCAAGGCTTCAAACAAGGAGATAATGAATCCCTTTACGATGCCTGGGAGAGATACAGAGAGATGCTAAGAAAATGTCCCTCTGAAATGTTTTCAGAATGAGTGCAATTAGACATCTTCTATTATGGGCTTACAGAGAAAGCTCAGATTTCTCTAGACCACTCAGTTGGTGGATCTATCCACATGAGAAAGACAATTGAAGAAGCTCAAGAGCTCATTAATACAGTTGCCAGGAATCAGCATCTGTACCTAAGCAGTGAATCTTCCATCAATAAAGAGGCTAAAACAGTAATTGCTGAACTCAATCCTGCAGATCAAGCTGCTGAATTCAATCAGCAATTAGATTTTCTAACAAAACAGCTAGCCGAATTCAAGGAGATATTACAAGAAACAAGAATGGCTAATATGAATATGGAAGTGCAGTTGAAGCAAATAGAACAGCAGTTATCAAAACAAATAACAGAAGAATGCCAAGCAGTTCAATTAAGAAGTGGGAAGACATTAAATACCCCACTTCAAGGCAGCAGAAAGCCAAGAAATGAGTAAACTGTTACCCAAAATCCCTCTAAGGATAGTAAGAGCCTAGAGAGGAATAATTCTGGCACTCAAACGGCAGAAAAGGAGTGGAGAGCTGGCGTTGAACGCCCAACCCATGCTCATTCCTGGCGTTCAATGCCAGAAACAAGCAAGGAACTGGCGTTAAACGCCCAAAGGAAGCACAGTTCTGGCGTTTAGACGCCAGAAACAGGTAAGGAGCTGGCGTCTAACGCCACTCCGGCTTCCACCCCTAGCATTCAAATGCCAGTGGGGGATCAGACACATACTAGTGCTGATAATAGTCCTTCTAAAAAGGCTTCCCAACCCACATCTGTAGGCAATAAACCTGCAGCAACTAAGGTTGAGGAATACAAAGCCAAAATGCCTTATCCTCAGAAACTCCGCCAAGCAGAACAGGATAAGCAATTTGTCCACTTTGCAGACTATCTTAGGACTCTTTAAATAAAGATTTCATTTGCAGAGGCACTTGAGCAAATACCCTCTTATGCTAAGTTCATGAAAGAGATCTTAAGTCACAAGAAGGATTGGAGGGAAACTGAAAAAGTTTACCTCGTTGAAGAATGCAATGCAGTCATTCTGAAAAGCTTACCTGAGAAGCTTAAGGATCCGGGAAGCTTTATGATGCCATGCACATTAGAAGGTACTTGCACCAAGCAAGCTCTATGTGATCTTGGGGCAAGTATTAACCTAATACCTGCAGCTACTATCAAAAAGCTTTGGTTGACTGATGAAGTTAAACCAACCCGGATATGTCTTCAACTTGCTGATGGCTCCATTAAATACCCATCAGGCGTGATTGAGGACATGATTGTCAAGGTTGGGCCATTTGCCTTTCCCACTGACTTTGTGGTGCTGGAAATGGAGGAGCATAAGAGTGCAACTCTCATTCTGGAAAGACCTTTCCTAGCAACTGGCCGAACCCTTATTGATGTTCAAAAAGGGGAAGTAACCCTTAGAGTCAATGAGGATGAGTTCAAGTTAAATGTTGTCAAAGCCATGCAGCATCCAGACACCCAAAATGACTGCATGAGCATTTATATTATTGACTCTCTGGTAAAAGAAGTCAATATGGCTGAGAGTCTCGAATCAGAGCTAGAGGATATCTTTAAAGATGTTCAGCCTGATCCGAAGGAACCAGAGAGAATAATAGAACCTCTGAAAATCCCTAAGGAAGAGGAGAAACCTCCCAAACCCGAACTCAAACCATTACCACCATCCCTAAAATATGCATTTCTGGGAGAAGGTGATACCTTTCCTGTAATCATAAGCTCTACCTTAGAGCCACAGGAAGAGGAAGCACTAATTCAAGTGCTAAGGACACACAAGATAGCTCTTGGGTGGTCCATCAATGATTTTAAGGGCATTAGCCCAGCCAGATGCATGCACAAGATCCTATTAGAGGGTGACGCTAAGCCAGTGGTTCAACCACAAAGGCGGCTTAATCCAGCCATGAAGGAGGTGGTGCAGAAAGAGGTCACTAAATTACTAGAGGCTGGGATTATTTATCCCATTTCTGATAGCCCTGGGTAAGCCCTATCCAAGTCGTCCCTAAGAAGGGTGGCATGACAGTGGTTCATAATGAAAAAAATGAATTGGTTCCTACAAGAAAAGTTACAGGGTGGCATATGTGTACTGATTACAGAAGGCTCAATACAGCTACCAGAAAGGATCACTTTCCTTTACCATTCATAGACCAAATGCTAGAAAGACTAGCAGGTCATGAATACTATTGCTTCCTAGATGGATATTCAGGTTATAATAAAATTGCAGTAGATCCCCAGGATCAAGAGAAAACAACACTCACATGTCCATCTAGAGTATTTGCATACAGAAGGGTGCCATTTGGCCTGTGCAATGCACTTGCAACCTTTCAAATGTGTGGTGCACGAAATTGTGATCAATACTTTTCACAACTCAAATAATCCCCGGTGATGAATCCAAAAACTTGGTATTCAATACCATGGCATAAACACAACTTCGCACAACTAACCAGCAAGTGTACTGGGTCGTCCAAGTAATAAACCTTACGCGAGTAAGGGTCGATCCCACAGAGATTGTAGGTATGAAGCAAGCTATGGTCACCTTGTAAATCTTAGTCAGGCAAACTCAAATGGGTATGGGTGATATACGAAAAAAACATAAAGATAAAGATAGAGATACTTATGCAATTCATTGGTAGGAATTTCAGATAAGCGTATGGAGATGCTGTGTTCCTTCCGTCTCTCTGCTTTCCTACTGTCTTCATCCAATCCTTCTTACTCCTTTCCATGGCAAGCTGTATGCAAGGGTTTCACCGTTGTCAGTGGCTACCTCCCATCCTCTCAGTGGAAATGTTCAACACACCCTGT
>NW_026264531.1:10647-10844 GCF_000817695.3 Arachis duranensis
AGAATACCACAGACAAGGTTTAGACCTTCCGGATTCTCTTGAATGCCGCCATGAATTCTAGCTTATACCACGAAGATTCCGGTTAAAGAATCCAAGAGATATCCACCCAATCTACGGTAGAACGGAGGTGGTTGTTAGGCACACGTTCATAGGTGAGAATGATGATGAGTGTCACGGATCATCACATTCATCAAGTT
>NW_026264532.1:0-625 GCF_000817695.3 Arachis duranensis
AGTCAATACCCCATACATCAAACAATTCAATCTCTAAGATCCCTTGTTGAGGCATGGCGTATCCATGAGGCAAGTTACCAGGTCTTTGGCAACTGTCACAGTTACGCACAAACTCTCAGGCATCTCTATAGAAAGTAGGCCAGTAGAAGCCACATTGGAGGACCTTAGTGGCTGTTCGCTCACTTTCGAAATGTCCTCCATACTGTGATCCATGGTAGTGCCATAGGATCCTTTGTGCTTCCTCTCTGGGTACACATCTGCGAATCACTCCGTCTGCACATCTCTTAAAGAGATATAGCTCATCCCATAGGTAGTACTTGGCATCTGAAATTAATTTCTTTCTTTGCACCCTGCTGTACTCCTGGGGTATGAACCTCACAGTTTTATAATTTGCAATATCTGCAAACCATGGAGCTTCCTGAATGGCAAAGAGTTGCTCATCTGGGAAAGTCTCAGAAATCTCAGTAGAAGGGATAGACGCCCCATCTACTGGTTCTATTCGGGACAGATGATCAGCTACTTGGTTCTCTGTCCCTTTTCTGTCTCTTATTTCTATATCAAACTCTTGCAGAAGCAGCACCCACCTTATGAGCCTGGGTTTTGAATCCTGCTTTGTGAGTAAGTA
>NW_026264532.1:9485-10843 GCF_000817695.3 Arachis duranensis
TAGTATACGAGTGGTGATCATATACCGTGAGGTGTTAGAAACTAAGGACTCGGTTTGTAAAAGGTTTTGCGCGAGCACCTTGAAGCTTGGCAATAGTGGAACTTCTCAATTGCGATTGAGAAAGAAAGTGGACGTAGGACAAGGATTGTGCCGAACCACTCTAAATAGCGTTTGCATCTCTCCAAACTCATCTCTTCAATATTATTGTCTTTTACCTTTGAGCAAATAAATTGTGATCGAAAAGTAGCTTCGTAAGTACTTAAGGAGTAGCTTAAGTCCGATTGGTGAAAAGCTTGATCAATTTATTTGAGTTGGTGTCTATTGGAAAGTAAAAGCTCCTTATAAATGCTTAGCAATTGAGTTAAGCTCTTGGAAAAATACTAGTACAATAACACTTTTGTATATTGTCTTTAACTTTCGCAAAAAGATTCATTGTTGTTGCAATACTCAATTCACCCCCCCTCTTGAGTAATTGTGCATAGGTTCTACAATCTTGCTGGGCTAATGCCCTTAAGATCACTTATGGACCACCCAAGAGCTGTCTTGTGTGTCCTTAGCACCTGAATCAGTGCTTCCTCTTCCTGTGGATTTAAAGCAGAGCTTATGATCACTGGAAAAGTGTCACCTTCTCCCAGAAATGCATACTTCAGGGATGGTGGTAGTGGTTTGAGCTCAGGTTTGGGAGGCTTATCCTCTTCCTGAGGAATTTGTAAAAATTCTTTTGTTTCCTCTGGTTCTTCCTGATCAGGCTGAACATCCTTGAAGATATCCTCTAGCTCTGATTCTAGACTTTCAGTCATATTGATCTCTTCTACTAAAGAGTCAATAATGTCAGCGCTCATGCAGTCATTTGGTGTGTCTGGATGCTGCATAGCTTTTACAGCATTCAACTTGAACTCATCTTCATTGACTCTCAGGGTTACTTCCCCTTTTTGTACATCAATAAGAGTTCATCCAGTTGCTAGGAAAGGTCTTCCTAGAATGAGAGTTGCACTCTTGTGCTCCTCCATTTCCAGCACTACAAAGTCAGTTGGAAAGGCGAATGGCCCAACCTTGACAATCATGTCCTCAATGATGCCTGATGGATATTTAATGGAGCCATCAGCAAGTTGGAGACATATTCGGGTTGGTTTGACTTCATCAGTCAACCCAAGCTTTCTGATAGTAGATGCAGGTATTAGATTGATACTTGCTCCCAGGTCACACAGTGCTGTCTTGGTGCAAGCACCTTCTAATGTGCATGGTATCATAAAGCTTCCTGGATCTTGAAGCTTTTTTGGTAAGCTTTTCAGAATGATTGCACTGCATTCTTCAGTGAGAAACACTTTTTCAGTTTCTCTCCAATCCTTCTTATGACT
>NW_026264533.1:0-348 GCF_000817695.3 Arachis duranensis
GTGTACTCCTCACTCCGATTAAGGTTGTGTTTAGCTTCGGAGTCCATACAAAATTCATTTTCATGGAAAGAAAAATACCACCAGTCTGGAGAGCACACTCATCACTCTTTAAATTGGAGGGTGTATCCTACACTAGAACCCATGAAAATTAGGGTTTTCGAATTTAAAGGGAGTAAAATATATTTTAATCGTGTACTCCTCACTCCGATTAAGGTTTTGTTTAGCTCCGGAGTCCATGCAAAATTCATTTTCGAGGAGAGAAAAAGACCACAAGTCTGGAGAGCACACTCATTGCTCTTTAAATTGGAGGGTGTATCCTACACTAGAACCCATGTAAATTAGGGTTTT
>NW_026264533.1:2772-3210 GCF_000817695.3 Arachis duranensis
TGGAGAGCACACTCATCGCTCTTTAAATTGGAAGGTGTATCCTACACTAGAACTCATGTAAATTAGGGTTTTCAAATTTAATGCGAGTAAAATATATTTTAATCGTGTACTCCTCACCTCGATTAAGGTTATGTTTAGCTCTGGAGTCCATGCAAAATTCATTTACGAGGAAAGAAAAAGACCACAAGTCTGGAGAGCACACTCATCGCTCTTTAAAATGGAGGGTGATCCTACACTAGAACCCATGCAAATTAGGGTTTTCGAATTTAATGGGAGTAAAATATATTTTAATCGTGTACTCCTCACTCCGATTAAGGTTGTGTTTAGCTTCGGAGTCCATGCAAAATTCATTTTCAAGGAAAGAAAAAGACCACAATTCTGGAGAGCACACTCATCGCTCTTTAAATTGGAGGGTGTATCCTACACTTGAACCCATGA
>NW_026264533.1:3303-3722 GCF_000817695.3 Arachis duranensis
GAGTAAAATATATTTTAATCGTGTACTCTTCACTCCGATTAAGGTTGTGTTTAGCTTCGGAGTCCATGCAAAATTCATTTTCAAGGAAAGAAAAATACCACAATTCTGGAGAGCACACTCATCGCTCTTTAAATTGGAAGGTGTATCCTACACTATAACTCATGTAAATTAGGGTTTTCAAATTTAATGGGAGTAAAATATATTTTAATCGTGTAATCCTCACCTCGATTAAGGATATGTTTAGCTCTGGAGTCCATGCAAAATTCATTTACGAGGAAAGAAAAAGACCACAAGTCTGGAGAGCACACTCATCGCTCTTTAAATTGGAGGGTGTATCCCACACTAGAACCCATGTAAATTAGGGTTTTCGAATTTAATGGGAGTAAAATATATTTTAATCGTGTACTCCTCACTCCGAT
>NW_026264533.1:4584-6582 GCF_000817695.3 Arachis duranensis
ACCACAATTCTGGAGAGCACACCCATCGCTCTTTAAATTGGAGGGTGTATCCTACACTAGAACTCATGTAAATTAGGGTTTCAAATTTAATGGGTGTAAAATATATTTTAATCGTGTACTCCTCACCTCGATTAAGGTTATGTTTAGCTCCGGAGTCCATGCAAAATTCATTTACGAGGAAAGAAAAAGACCACAAGTCGGGAGAGCACACTCATCGCTCTTTAAATTGGAGGGTGTATCCTACACTAGAACCCATGAAAATTAGGGTTTTGGAATTTAATGGGAGTAAAATATATTTTAATCGTGTACTCCTCACTCCGATTAAGGTTTTGTTTAGCTCCGGAGTCCATGCAAAATTCATTTTCAAGGAAAGAAAAAGACCACAATTCTGGAGAGCACACTCATCACTCTTTAAATTGGAGGGTGTATCCTACACTAGAACCCATGTATATTAGGGTTTTCGAATTTAATGGGAGTAAAATATATTTTAATCGTGTACTCCTCACTCCAATTAAGGTTTTGTTTAGCTCCAGAGTCCATGCGAAATTCATTTTCAAGGAAAGAAAAATACCACAATTCTGGAGAGCACACCCATCGCGCTTTAAATTGGAGGGTGTATCCTACACTAGAACTCATGTAAATTAGGGTTTTCAAATTTAATGGGTGTAAAATATATTTTAATCGTGTACTCCTCACCTCGATTAAGGTTATGTTTAGCTCCGGAGTCCATGCAAAATTCGTTTATGAGGAAAGAAAAAGACCACAAGTCGGGAGAGCACACTAATCGCTCTTTAAATTGGAGGGTGTATCCTACACTAGAACCCATGTAAATTAGGGTTTTCGAATTTAATGGGAGTAAAATATATTTTAATCGTGTACTCCTCACTCCGATTAAGGTTGTGTTTAGCTTCAGAGTCCATGCAAAATCCATTTTCAAGGAAAGAAAAAGACCACAATTCTGGAGAGCACACTCATCGCTCTTTAAATTGGAGGGTGTATCCTACACTAGAACCCATGAAAATTAGGGTTTTCGAATTTAATGGGAGTAAAATATATTTTAATCGTGTACTCCTCACTCCGATTAAGGTTATGTTTAGCTCCGGAGTCCATGCAAAATTCATTTACGAGGAAAGAAAAAGACCCCAAGTCGGGAGAGCACACTCATCGCTCTTTAAATTGGAGGGTGTATCCTACACTAGAACCCATGTAAATTAGGGTTTTCGAATTTAATGGGAGTACAATATATTTTAATTGTGTACTCCTCACTCCGATTAAGGTTGTGTTTAGCTTCAGAGTCCATGCAAAATTCATTTTCAAGGAAAGAAAAAGACCACAATTCTGGAGAGCACACTCATCGCTCTTTAAATTGGAAGGTGTATCCTACACTAGAACTCATGTAAATTAGGGTTTTCAAATTTAATGTTAGTAAAATATATTTTAATCGTGTACTCCTCACCTCGATTAAGGTTATGTTTAGCTCTGGAGTCCATGCAAAATTCATTTACGAGGAAAGAAAAAGACCACAAATCTGGAGAACACACCCATCGCTCTTTAAATTGGAGGGTGTATATCCTACACTAGAACCCATGTAAATTAGGGTTTTCAAATTTAATGGGAGTAAAATATATTTTAATCGTGTACTCCTCACTCCGATTAAGGTTGTGTTTAGCTTCGGAGTCCATACAAAATTCATTTTCATGGAAAGAAAAATACCACAAGTCTGTAGAGCACACTCATCGCTCTTTAAATTGGAGGGTGTATCCTACACTAGAACCCATGAAAATTAGGGTTTTCGAATTTATTGGGAGTAAAATATATTTTAATCGTGTACTCCTCACTCCGATTAAGGTTGTGTTTAGCTTCAGAGTCCATGCAAAATTCATTTTCAAGGAAAGAAAAAGACCACAATTCTGGAGAGCACACTCATCGCTCTTTAAATTGGAAGGTGTATCCTACACTAGAACCCATGAAAATTAGGGTTTTCGAATTTAATGGGAG
>NW_026264533.1:10115-10840 GCF_000817695.3 Arachis duranensis
AGGGTGTATCCTACACTAGAACCCATGTAAATTAGGGTTTTCGAATTTAATGGGAGTAAAATATATTTTAATCGTGTACTCCTCATTCCGATTAAGGTTGTGTTTAGCTTCGGAGTCCATGCAAAATTCATTTTCAAGGAAAGAAAAAGACCACAATTCTGGAGAGCACACTCATCGCTCTTTAAATTGGAGAGTGTATCCTACACTAGAACCCATGTAAATTAGGGTTTTCGAATTTAATGGGAGTAAAATATATTTTAATCGTGTACTCCTCTCTCCAATTAAGGTTTTGTTTAGCTCCGGAGTCCATGCAAAATTCATTTTCAAGGAAAGAAAAATACCACAATTCTGGAGAGCACACCCATCGCTCTTTAAATTGGAGGGTGTATCCTACACTATAACTCATGTAAATTAGGGTTTTCAAATTTAATGGGTGTAAAATATATTTTAATCGTGTACTCCTCACTCCGATTAAGGTTGTGTTTAGCTTCAGAGTCCATGCAAAATTCATTTTCAAGGAAAGAAAAAGACCACAAGTCGGGAGAGCACACTCATCGCTCTTTAAATTGGAGGGTGTATCCTACACCAGAACCCATGTAAATTAGGGTTTTCGAATTTAACGGGAGTAAAATATATTTTAATCGTGTACTCCTCACTCCGATTAAGGTTGTGTTTAGCTTCAGAGTCCATGCAAAATTCATTTTCAAGGAAAGATAAAGACCACA
>NW_026264534.1:0-659 GCF_000817695.3 Arachis duranensis
CGTGTTACACACGAGAAATGGCATAGTTGTCAAAATCGAACCGGTAATCGAACTGGTCAAGTTACTAATTTATTGATTTATTAGTTCAACTGATAAGTTATTGGTTCAACCGGTAAAACCGTTCTCACATAAATAAAAAATATAAAATAGTCAAAAACTTAAAATTAAAATTTGAAATACATATTTTTAGGGGTGTTCAAAACCGATCCAATCTGAACAAAACCGACCAACCGAGCCGAAAAAATTGATAACCGAACAAACCGAAAACCGAAAAAAACCGAAAAATGATATTTTGCAGTTTTTTTGCGATTCGGTTCGGTTTTCGGTTTTAATTTGAAAAACCCTAACCAAACCGAACCGAACCGAACCGGTTTACTAAAAAACCCTATATAAAAACCAAACCCCACCCCCTTCCATCAGATACAGCGCCGCTCAGAACCCTAAATCTCTCCTCTTCCCCACTCTCCACTCTCTTTTTCCACTTCCACATCCCACCCTCACACGCCGTCGTCCTCTAATCCCTTGACGTCGCCGGACAGCATCCTCGCGATGGCCTTCCTCTTCGTGCTTCCCTCTTCTCGGCGCGGCCCTTTCTCTCCTTCTCTTCCTCATCGCGATTCCCTCTCGGCGCCGCCCTTCCTCCATGCACAGAAGCCGCC
>NW_026264534.1:8420-10839 GCF_000817695.3 Arachis duranensis
ATGACATTATTTAATATCAATAAATTTTGATGAATCAGTTATAAAATTAACAGAAAAATTAATATAACTAAATTAAGATTTTTAAAAAACAAAATTAATTAAAAAATTTGAAAATTAATTTAATTAATTTTAAATAAATATAATAATCTTTTAAATATAAAATGTACTAGACTTTTTGTGAAGAGATCAATAACCTTTACATGTGTACATAGAAGAAAGCATAGCGATTATGAAGCTAATAATTCAAAAGTAATGCTAATAAAAAAAACTTACAGAAGATTAATATTTTTAAGAAAAAAGATTAAATAAAAAATATTTTAATCAAATGGTTAACATGAAAGTATTGTTGACCAATATAATTTTTTCAAGTCATATTTTAAACCCATGAATTGGTGAAAAAGATTAAGATGTGTAATCAGTAAGTTTTTTTTTAGTCACCATTATTTTAATAATAGTCTCTTCCAATTTCATATGAAGTAAATGAATAAATAAAAATAAATTAAAAAATAGAATCTCTGATTCTGTGGATCACTTTTAATTCTGCGGACCAAGTTATTGTCTATATTCTTTAATTATATCGAGTTTGTTGTGCAAATCTCCCACTGACCGATGATACTTGGATAAAATAAAAAAACTGCTATACAAACGCGTTTTCAAATTCAGGGATAGTTGTACAGAGAAATATATCATGAAAATAGGAGACGGATTCAATATGCCAAACGTATTTGCACATTGAAGTGTCAAAAAATGATTTGGTTGATCGGTGAGCATTTTTAATGAGAAACCATTAGATTATTGTAAGTTTTTTAATCTATCGATAAAGATTTTTTTAAACCTAATTTCATATGATTGGCTAGTTAATATTTTGTACAATTTTTGTGTCAGTAGATAACTTTATAAATATTACTTTTACGATGGTTATTGTTGTTAAATTTAAAATGTTTTGTTGTATTATATCAAAAAATAAAAAATTAGATATTTTAATTAATTTAAAATTGATAAAATTTTTATTGAGTAAAATATTTTTTATTGTATTATTTTGCACATGATTAAACGCCGGAGTGGGAGCATCAAACCAAAGTGAAAGAGGATCGTACTTCAACTCCGATGAAAGTACAGAGTGTGGGCAGGATAGCTTCTTGGCCAATGCGCACGACCCTCCTCACCAACACGGTCCTTCACCTCCGATGACTGCATCCCCAACGCCCGCAACTGCGACAGACGATAATACTTCAGGTGTGCAGCAACGCCTCAACAACAACTATGGCGCAGATGCTCCCGACGAGGAGGATTACGGTATGGTAGGGATGAGATTAGTAGGGAGATATTGTCGCGTGTACACAGGGTAGATGCCTTCCTCCTCTTCGTCGTTCCTTTGACTTCCTCTTCTACCTCCGCTGCATCTGGTATTCGCTCTTTCGTCGCGCCATCAACTCCTTCTCCTCTCTAATCGGCCATGGCGGCTTTGGCACCGTTTCTCCAGCATCTTTCTTCCTCCGCGAGAACTCAGTGAAACTCTGGACTCCACAACAATTTTATAGAGAGCATGAGTTTCACGACAAGATCTTCTGGATTATTACAATTTACGATTTTTAATTTTTTGTTAAACAAAAAGCGAAAAAATGAGGTTGGTTAGATTTATCAATTGGTCATTATTTGTTGGAGTTTTGAGAAAGATGAAACATTTTATGAAAAGAAAAAATAAATAATAAATAAATTTTACATTTTAAATTAATTCTATATTCGAGTCACCAACAAAAATTAATTATATATTCTAAACCAATTATTATGAGTTAGTCACAACAAAAAAACCAATTATTATGAGTTAAATAATTCAGTTCAATTTTCTTTTAAAATAAGATATTCTAAAAATTAGTAATATTTGAAATAACTTAATTAATTATAGTAATATATATTGAAAATTAGTGATTTTGATACGTTAATTTTATTAATTATAGTTAAATAATATCAAAAATAATTTTATTAATTATAGTAAAATGTCATGTAAAATTAGTAATTTTTTAAAATAAATTTATAAATTATAGTAATATAATTTAGAAAATTAGTTCTTTTTTAATAATTTTATAAATTATAGTAATAGATCTGAGAAATTAGTAAATTTTTAAAGTAATTTTATTAATCATATTAATATGATATAAGAAATTAATAATTATGTTAAATTAATTTCATCAACTATAGTAATATGTTATGAAAATTATTAATTATATAGAGTATTAATTATAGTAAGATACTATAAAAGTTAGTATAGATAAAGAGTATACAGAGAGAACAAAGAATACACACAAAAAAAATTCAAGAAGATAACATGAAAAAGAAAAAGTCTCATATTACACAAATAAAAATCTCATAAATCCTGAATCCTAAACTCTAAATTAGTAATTTTTAGATTAATTTAATT
>NW_026264535.1:0-9257 GCF_000817695.3 Arachis duranensis
GTAAAACCATGCAAATAGTATGAATAAGTGGGTAAAGAGTTGATAAAAATCACTCAATTGAACACAAGATAAACCATGAAATAGTGGTTTATCAGGTCACGACCAAGACTCTAAAGAATTTGTGTTCAAGAATAAAAAAAAACTAAACTAGGAGAGTCAATAATATCATCTGGACTCTGAGTTCCTAAAGATGCAAATCATTCTGAGCTTCAATTGAAAGTGAGATGCCAAACTATTCAGAAGCAAAAAATCTACTAGTCCCACTCATCTAAATTGAAACTAAGCCTCATTGAAAACTCTGAGATTTATTGTATCCTCCTCTTCTTTTTATCCTACTTTGTTTTTGGTTGCTTGGGGACAAGCAACAGTTTAAGATTGGTGTTTTGATGAGCAGATATTTTATACGCTTTTTGGCATCGTTTTCATATAGTTTTTGGTATGTTTTGTTTAATTTTATTCTATTTTTATAGGTTTTAGTGCTAAATTCACATTTTTTTATTCTACTTTGAGTTTGTATGTTTTATGATGATTTCAGGTATTTTCTGGATGAAATTGAGGAGTTTGAGCAAAACTCTAATTCAGAGACAAAGAAAGGACTGCAGATGCTGTCAGGATCTGACCTTTATGCACTCAAAAGAGCTTTTTTGGAGATACATAAGTCCAAATAGCGCGTTCTTAGCGGATATGGAAAGCTAACATCTAGGGCTTTCCAGAAATATATAATAGTTTATACTTTGCTTTGTAAATGAAGGCCCAAAACTGGCGTTCAACGCCAGCCACCAGCCTTATTCCTGGCATTCAACGCCCACAAGGGGGTGGGTGGCGTCCAACACCCATTAGGGAGTCCCAAGCCAGTGCTCAACGCCTTTAAGGGGTACTAGCTCGTGGAGACATTCCAAACTCAGCCCAAACACTCACCAAGTGGGCGCGGAATATGGATTTTTGCACCTCTAAGACTAGTCTATCATATTTCTGTAATTTTTAGTTATTAGAGTAGTATATATAGAAAAAATATCACCCTTGTTAGAGATCTTCGCCCTATTCGAACCTTACATTGTATTTTTTGCACAGTATGAGTCACTAACCTTCTAAGTTAGGGTTAGGAGCTCTGTTGAGTTTCATGGAGTAATAATATTACTATTCTACTTCACTACAATTCTAATTCTATTCTCTTATGCATTCTCATTCTTCGTCTCATGAATTGAGGGTGACCCATGACAATCACCCTTGTTCTACATGGGTTTCGTGCGATTACTGACCCGGATAGCATTGAATTAAAGCTAGAGATTGCATTGCGGATTCCAATAGAGCATCTGAGGAACTTTGGATAACGTGACATGAAATCCCATTGACTATGGGTGCGTGAGGTTTCTGTGGCACAAGGCTAGAGTCAAAGAAGTAGCACTTTCTGATCCGGAAGATTTGCCTTGTCTGTGGCACCTTTAGTAGGATCGTGAAGGGGAGTGAACCGCTTAGAGTTTCATCTTTTGCTACAGTGAGAAACCTAGGGGTGGCTTGATGAGAGGATATGAGTCACTTCAACATGGTGGATTACTGTAGTAGAATAGGTTAACTTGATCAGAGGACATGAGTTAATCACTTATGACTGCCATTGAATGAATCAGAAAGCTACTGAAGTAGACAGTGAGAAAGGTTAATCTGGAAAGACAAAATATCTCCGAAGCCTTAACTAATCATCCATTATTATTTTCAAAATCAATACGGTATTTTTATCTTTATTTATTTGTTTTATACGTTCTTCGTGACAAACTATATTTTATATCTACCTAACTAAGATCTGCAAGGTAACCATTGCTTGCTCAAACCAACAATCCTCGTGGGAATGACCCTGACTCACCTCAGGTATTACTTGGACAACCCGGTATATTTACCAGCCTATCTATGTGAAACGTGCGGAGTCAGTTTCGTGCACCATATGGATAGGATGGTTCATTATTTAGAAGAAATAGTTCATAATATGAAGGTGGTTCATCTTGATAAGGATATGGAGATGGTGTATATGGAGGTGGTTCTTGGGAGTAATTATGTTGGAATTGTTGTGGTTTTATGTATGGTTCATATGACTCATAAGGTAGTTAGTATGGTGGATATGAGTTAAGGTCATATAGAGGAGTTTGGTAAGATGAGGCTTGTGAGTATGGTGGTTGAAAACAATGTTGATGAGGAGGTTCATAGGCATATAGTGGTTGTGATTGATAATCACAAGGAGGTCCATCATAACCATTGGATTGGTTTGCATCATGGAATGGTTCTTGCTCATAGTACATTGGTGGAGGTTGTTGCTAAGAGGGTTGTCCATAAGCTTGGAACTCCTCCCACCTTTGATTGTCCCATCCATGATGCATGCTCCCATTGTAATTCCCATTTCCTACAATATAGTTAGAACCAAAATCATAGCCAAAGTGGTGAGAATTCATAGTTAAAAGAGAAAATAAAGATAAAAACTAATAAGAAATAAAGAAAATAAACTCCTACAACTACCAAAAACTAACAAAGAAGAAAAATGCAAACATATTCACAATATTCACATATGGACAATAACCAATAACAAGCACACATTGCAATTCCCCGGCAACGGCGCCAAAAACTTGACAAAAGAAAATCGTCGGTTAAGAATTTCACAAAAATAAATCTGTTGATAGTATAGTTTCGAACCGATAGACAACCCTTAATCAAAGTTTAATTTGTTTTTCACAAGTACAAACCCAATAAAAATTGAGAGTATTTAAACCTTGGGTCTTCTCTCAAGGAATTGCAGGGAAGTGTGCATATTATTGGTTATGCATGTATATTTTTGGTGTTTTAGGTTTGATAAACAAGAAAATTAAACTAACAACTAAAAAAATATAAATAGCAAAAGCTACTCAAGGCAAGGATTAAGAGTCAAGGTATCCTATCTTGGATCATTGACCACAACATGGTGATTACAAAGAATTAATTCCACTTAGTTTTCCTCTAACATCGGAGGGTTAAGTCAAGTGGACATAATTGGTCTTAGAACCAATTAACAACCCTATATTACCAATGAAACTGGACATCAATGATCTCAAGGGACCTAAGTCCTCAAATACAAGCCAATAGTACCAAAATCTACCCTAAAATCTAACCAAGTATTTTATCATACACTTGGAAGGCATAAAAGGAAAGCATGGTAATATAACAAGAAATATAAAATCTAACACTACCCAATACAAGGAAACAATAATAACAACTCAATTAAACATCAATAACCAAAGAAACATCAAATTGCATTAAAGAAAATTAAAACTAACAAAGAGTCATAAATATAAAGGCAACAAAATAAAGGAAATAAAATGTAAAACTAAAGGAACAAAGATACGAGAACAATAAATTGCAAGGAAGAGAAAATAAAAACAAGAATTAAATCTACATCTAAGAGAAATCTAACCTAATTCTACCCTGATTATAAGGAGAAGAGAGAATTTCCCTCTCTAGAATATGACCTAAAGCATGTTTCCAAACTACCCTAATTGCTCTTCCCCTATTCCCTCTTGAATTCTGCATCAAATAGCTTTAGAAATGAGTTTGATCAAGCTTCTACAGCCCTAGAAATCGCCCCCAACATGTTGCCTTTAAGTTGGTCACATGCTGCTTGTCACACGTACGCGTAGGTCACGCGTATGCATCATATTGCGATTTTCAGGTCACGCGTACGCCTCGCATGGAAGATTTCCAAAACTTCATTTCTTCATGAATTCTCCACTTTTACATGCTTTTTCTTCATTCCTTCAATCCGATCTGCAATCACTCAACAAACATATCAAGGCATCAAATGGAATTAAAGTGAATTAAATTTATCAATTTCAAAGCCTACAAAGCATGTTTTCAATCTTGAGCTCAAATTAGGGAAAATTTACAAAACCATGCTATTTTAGTGAATAAATGTTGGAAAAGTTGATTAAATCCATAAAATTCAATACAAGATAAACCATAAAATTGTGGTTTATCGGGTCATCAACGTGAGGCTTGCTGGTCTTGGTTTTTGCCACCATGTCATCAACATAGACCTCCATGTTCTGACCAATTTTCTTAGCAAACACCTTATCCATCAGTCTTTGGTAAGTAGGCTAGGCATTCTTAAGGCCAAAAAGCATAATTTTATAGCAAAAATTACCATTTTCAGTTATAAAGACAGTTTTATCTTGATCTGAAGGAGCATCAAGATTTGGTTATAACCAGAATATGCATCCATAAAGCTTAAAGTTCTAAAACCAGAGACATTATCAACTAAAGAATTAATGGATGGTAAAGGATATGCATCTTTTAGGCATGCTTTGTTTAAATTGGTAAAGTCAACACACATGCACCATTTACCATTATGCTTTTTTACCATGACAACATTCACTAACCAAGTTGCAAACCCGATTTCATGTATAAAGTCGGCATCAATGAGCTTTTTGGTCCCTTCCAAAGAAGCTTGTTTTTTATCCATATTAAGGTTGCACTTTTTCTGTGCTATAGGTCGGATGGATGAATTTAATGCCAGCTTGTGAGAAATAACAGAGAGGTCGATGTCGGGCATATCTACAGCAGTCCATGCAAATAAAACGACATTTTGTTGTGAAAATTGTTGGAGTGTATCCTTCTTGTGTTTCTTTAGAGTTGTACCTACATAGGTGAACTTGTTTGGATCGTTAGTTAAAGAGATCTTTTGTAATTCCTCCATTGGGGTAGGTCAATCTTGTAGCTCGGCTCGTGGATCTAACTCAGCTAATGATGGAAGATCAAGCGAGTTGTGGACAGTTTTTATCTACGCACGTATAACTCAGTTTGAAACAGGCATTTTCAAACTTGATATTCTAGCAATGTCGAGCTTCATGATGATCATTGTCAATAGTTGCAATAAGGTTGTCCTGCACATGGAACATAGCACACAGATGAATTGTAGATACTACAGCACCAAACTTATTTCTGTGATATAGCTTCCTCCAACAAACTCCACTGTCACTACCACAATCGACACCGGATCGGAGCTACTGTCAGCGGATTGAAGCAGTTGTCACCATCGCGGATCGAAGCAGCTATCAGCAGCGTCGTTGTCTTGAACTCTGAACTCTAAAGCTTCTAGCGTCAGCGTCGTTTGGTCGTCCTGGTCGTCGGCTTCTATCAACGTCGTCGTCGGGCATCTGTTCTGCCACCGTGAACCCTAGGACTTCTATGCTCTCTGCCACGATGAGTTCTTGGATTTTTCAATTAATTTTTTTATTTGGTTAATTAAGTGTATGAATTGCTCGTTGTTGCATGGAGAAATTTACTCCAGATTTCAGTTCATTTAATTCTTTTATTTTGTTAATTACATAAATTGATAGCTTGATGCGGAGTTCTTCTTCTGCTTTTCAATTTTTTTATTTTATTAATTATATGAAATAATCATTCTGAATTTTACTGAATATGAATTTGATATAAGTTCAATTTTGCGAATCTAAATTTCAAATTTTACAATATTGAATTTTGCTATATAAGTTCAATTTTGCTATATTGAATTTTGCTTAATATAATTATGGATTTTGAATGCTATATGAATTGATATAATTGTATGGATTCTGAAATTTGCTATAATTGTTGTAGTGGTTGAGATTTTATTTTGATGTATGCTATTTGTAATTAGTAAAATATTGTATGTAATTTAGATGGAACAACCACAAATTGATCAACAACCACAAGATAATGCTGTCCAAGAATCTCAAACAGGTTCCTCTCGAGAAAAATCTGACTCGACTTGAGAATATTATATTGTGAAGTATGACAAAAATCACAAGGCGCAATATACATGTATCTTTTTTTTGAATACTTATAATAGATGGAGGATATGAATGAAGTATCATCTTGCAAAAATTTCTGGACAAATTAAAGTATGTAACAAAATCATTAAAGAGGATGAACTTCAATTCAAAAGGCTTCTGGTGGAAAATAAAAAAAATAAGATGGAAAGAAATTTGAGGATGAGTCTTATGGTGTGGAAACATAAGCACAAGAGTCTGAATCGCCTAACCCTATACAAGCTGCTATTCCTATAACAATGGGAGACAAAAAAAAAGAGAAGAGCTATAATAGCTACACAAATTGGAAGTTACTTTAAAGAAAGGACTATTCCAGGGTCTCAACTGACTTTGAAAATTGTTTTGACTAGTAAAAAAATTGTGCACAAGGCTAAGTTGGGACTTGCTAAATTGATCGTTGATAGACATATTCCTTTCAATGTAATTTAATCACCTTACTTTCAACCTGTATTGGATGGTATTGCTGCAATTGGACCTAGTTACAAGGGACCGTCATATGATGAAATGAGAGTTCATTTGCTGGCTAATCTTAAGAAAAGTATAGCAGCTCATGGAAAAGCACCGGTTGTACATTGATGGCAGATGGGTGGACTGATCAAAGGCAATGAACTTTAATTAAATTTTTAGTTTATTGTCCTACTAGTATGTCATTTGTTAAGTTTGATGATGCTTTTGATATGATAAAAACTGTCGATACCTTGTTTAATTTGTTTTCTGATGTTATTGAGTGGGTTGGGTCTAATAACATTGTGCATGTGGTCACTGATAATGTTGCTAATTATATACCTGTTGGAAAACTCATTCATGAAAAATATCCAAATTTTTTTTGTTTTTTTATGTTGCCCATTGTGTCAATCTTATTTTGAAAGATATTTCAAGTATTCCTTACATAGATGACCTCGCTTCCCATGCTTCAAAAGTGACTGTGTTTGTTTACAATCATATGATCTTCTTGTCTTGGCTTGGAAAAAGAAAAAGTTAGAAAGAAATTGTTCGACCAGGAGTCACATGTTTTGCCACTTTTTTTCATTACTTTGAAAAGTATATATGATCACAAGGAAGATTTGCAAGCATTGATGGTGGACAAATATTTTACTTCTCATAACTTAGCCAAAAGTGCTAATGGAAAGTGTTACGTGGGTAACCTGAGGTAGGTGGATTGGGCTTAAGGAATTGGCCCAAATGCCAATGGAAGGTGGCCTCCGACGTGCTATGTGTTTGGGAGCCGCCGTCCGAGTTTATGTACGCGAAAGAATGGGAGTGGTACCTGCAAAGACACTCTGATGCCTAAGTTAGCAAGGGGATAAGCAGGTTTAGAGAGTAATGAAACTTAATTTTACCTGAGTGTGTCAGTGTATTTATAGTGGTGATCCAATAACTACCGTTGGAGTAGTTCCACTTCTGAGGGTGGATAATCATTCCTTTATCTTAGGGTTGTTAGGATATTGCTTTTGGAAGTGGATGAGAGATTTTAGAGGCAGTTACTTATTTGAATAAGTATTATCTACCAGCTCGTCTTGATCCCGACCTCTTTAGGGAGGGGCTCACGTCGAACCCGACCTCTTTCATGGGAGGCCGGTTAGGTGGTAAGGCCAACCTTTGGATTGGGCCTTTTTGGCTTACTTGGGCCTGGACTACAGTGTTGGGCCATAGTATGAACAGTGCCCCTACTCGAGTCTGATCTCTTCGCTATGAGTCGGATTTGAGAATTAATTGAGTTTGGGTTTGTCCAAGTTGGGAACCGACATGATTTAAGTTTGAAACCAACGTGATTTTGAATTTATCAACCGTCGCATCTAATCAAACGTCGCGTCCGTTTGGGATTTCGCATTTACACGTGGGGGCCGTTACATTGGTAACAACGTGTTTCTTTAATGACATTGTCATTTTACCGTTGTGCCCCTGGCATGTTATAAATACTTTTTCCTCTTCTTTTCTTGTCTTCTTTCATCCTCAAAGTTTCTTGCCTGCATTCTCATTCTTTCTTGTTCACAACAAATCCCTTTAGTCTTCCTTCTTGGGGTGTTTTTAACCTTTCCACTACAGAGAAAGGTTAGTCTTTCCTTTACCTTCTTCTGTTGTGTAATGCTTTATCTCTGTGCTTTGTGTATTTGAGGAGACTTTCATGTTTTTTGCTACTCCTTCATTTGTGTTGTGAGGCGTTGGTATTTTTATAAGTTTATTATTAGATGTCATCGTTGTAATCTGGTGGTTCTTTTTCTTGTGTTGCTTTTAGGGAAAAGACTGTCTTCTCTTTGAGAGCCCTATTTTTGATGATTTTTTATTTTTCTTTATAGGTCTTATCGCCTACTTCCTTTTCGTTGGAAAAAATGTCTTCCCATGTCCCTGAGATCTTTTCGAGATAGGTAGATGATTCTATTCTTGATGAGAAACCTTTAGTAGACACCGACTACCTTACCGAACTTCGCACTCATCATAGGATCTATAGTTTAGAGGCTGATGAGCCTAACTATGAGATGGTGGCCCCGAGTCCTGAAGACCGGGTTTGTTGCGGGAGGCTTGCTAATTCTGACCCTCACTTTTTCTTTATGTATGATTGTCTTTTTACCCGCCTGGGGGTTTCCTTCCCCTTTTCTGATTTTGAAATAGAAGTACTATCACACTGCCGAGTTGCTCCTACTCAACTGCACCCCAACTCTTAGGGTTTCATGAAAATCTACCAACTTGTCAGCTGAGAGCTGGACTTCCCGAATTCTTTAAAGATCTTTTTCTATCTTTTCCATCTGACGAAACCATTTAGCGCTCAAAATAATAAACAACAGTTGGTATCCTTCCGAGCTATTCATGGACGGAAGGTCTTTTCAATCTTTGATAAATCCTTCCACAATTTTAAAAACTTTTTTCTTAGGGTCCAAGCCGTAGAGGGCCATCACCCTTTTTTCTTGGGTGATAACTGACGAGCAGATTTTTGACGGTATGGAATTTCACTATTAAAGTCTCGTTGCAAGTATAGTTCCTAAACCAACCAAAAATCCTTTCATACAAAAGATTGTTTGTCACAAGTAACAAACCCCTAAATTTATAAACCGAAGTATTGAAACCTCGGGTCGTTCTCCCTAGGAATTACAATAAAGTGTCTTGTTATTGGTTGTGAGTTATTTTGGGGTTTTGGATAAGAGACATGAAAGTAAATGGCAATGAAATTAAACTAACAACTATAAAGCTCTTGGCAAGATATGAGAACTAGAAGTTCTATCCTAGTTATCCTTCTCAATTGTGATGAGAATTGTTCATTGCTACCACTTAGTTAATCCTTGCTAATAAAGGAAAGTCAAGTGGATGAATTGACTTGAGCCACAAGTCCTAGCCAACTCCCAAGGAAAGACTAGCTTTAGTGCACTCCAAACCAATTAGCAATCTCTCCAATTATCAATCAACAAAGGAATTAGATAACTCAAGAGTCACTAATTACTC
>NW_026264535.1:10358-10838 GCF_000817695.3 Arachis duranensis
TTGATTCTCTCAATTCTCCCCTAATCATGCTTTCCAAGATTTGTTCTTCTTCTAACAATCAACATATATTTCATGCATGCATACATCTATCATGAGGCTTTAGGTTGTAATGGGGTTAAGGTCAAGGTAGGATGCATATTTGGTTAAGTGAGCTTGAAATTTGAATCTTTGATAAGCTTAAACTTTCCACCTAACCTATGACATCCTATACAATTAAGTTCTAACCTAACTACCCATTTTTCACTTTTTCACATACTTATGTATCCCTTTTCATTTCACAACACTTATGCATTGATTTTATTGAGCTTCACTTTGGGGCATTTTGTCCCCTTTTTTATTTCTTTCTTTTTCTTCTTTTTCTTTCTTTTTCTATTTTTTTTCTTTTTCTTTTCCATATTATTTTTCTTTTCTTTTTCTTTTGTTTTTCTCATTTTTTTTTCTTTCTATATACAAGAGCATCAATGCATAAGGTTTTACATT
>NW_026264536.1:0-1721 GCF_000817695.3 Arachis duranensis
TCAATCCCTGTAGGATTCGACCTCACTCTATTGTGAGTTTTTACTTGACGACAAATTCGGTACACTTGCCGAATGGGAATTGTTGAGAGACAAGTTTTACCCCGATCAACCAGCTTGGCTTTCAGGGTCTTAAATGCTTGCAGACACTGTGTGTCAAACACAAATGGTGTGTCAGCAGCTAGCAGGTTACTTAGAGGTTTTGCAATTTTTGAAAAATCCTTTATAAACCTTCTGTAGAATCCTGCATGTCCCAGAAAGCTTCTGATTGCCTTAACATTGGCAGGTGGTGGTAATTTTTCAATTACCTCTACCTTTGCTTGATCCACCTCTATTCCTTTGCTTGAAATTTTATGCCCAAGGACAATCCCCTCAGTCACCATGAAGTGACATTTTTCCTAGTTTAAAACTAGGTTGGTCTCTTGGCATCTTTTCAGAACAAGTGCTAGATAGTTAAGGCAGGAGTTGAATGAGTCTCCAAATACTGAAAAGTCATCCATGAATATTTTTAGAAATTTCTCTACCATATCTGAGAAGATAGAGAGCATGCACCTCTGAAAGGTTGCAGGTGCATTGCACAGACCAAAAGGCATCCTTCTGTAGGCAAATACTCCAGAAGGACATGTAAATGCTATTTTCTCTTGGTCCTGAGGATCTACTACAATTTGGTTGTAACCTGAATAGCCATCCAAAAAGCAATAATATTCATGACCTGCTAGTCTCTCTAGCATCTGGTCTATGAATGGTAAAGGAAAATGATCCTTTCTGGTCGCTGTATTAAGCCTTTTGTAGTCAATACACATACGCCATCCTGTAACTGTTCTTGTAGAAACCAGTTCATTTTTTTCATTATGAACCACTGTCATGCCTCCCTTCTTGGGGACAACCTGGACAAGGCTCACCCAGGGGCTATCAGAAATAGGATAAATAATCCCAGCCTCTAGTAACTTAGTGACCTCTTTCTGCACCACTTCCTTCATGGCTGGATTTAGCCGCCAATGTGGTTGAACCACTGGCTTGGCATTATCTTCCAATAGGATCTTGTGCATGCATCTTGCTGGGCTAATGCTCTTAAGATCACTTATGGACCACCCAAGAGCTGTCTTATGTATCCTTAGCACTTGAATTAGTGCTTCCTCTTCCTGTGAGTTTAAAGCAGAGCTTATAATCAATGGAAAAGTGTCACCTTCTCCCAGAAATGCATACTTCAGGGATGGTGGTAGTGGCTTGAGCTTGGGTTTAGGAGACTTATCCTCTTCCTGAGGAATTTTCAGAGGTTCTTTTATTTTCTCTGGTTCCTCCAGGTCAGGCCGAACATCTTTAAAGATATCCTCTAGCTCTGATTCGAGGCTCTCAGTCATATTGATCTCTTCCACTAAAGAGTCAATAATATCAGCGCTCATGCAGTCATTTGATGTGTTTGGAAGCTGCATAGCTTTGACAACATTCAACTTGAACTCATCCTCATTGACTCTCAGGGTCACTTCCCCTTTTTGTACATCAATGAGAGTTCGTCCAGTTGCTAGGAAAGGTCTTCCTAGGATGAGAGTTGCACTCTTGTGCTCCTCCATTTCCAGCACTACAAAGTCAGTTGGGAAGGCGAATGGCCCAACCTTGACAATTATGTCCTCAATTATGCCTGTTGGGTGTTTAATGGAGCCATCAGCAAGTTGGAGGCATATCCGGGTTGGTTTGACTTCTTCAGTCAGCCCAAGCTTTCTGAT
>NW_026264536.1:9728-10836 GCF_000817695.3 Arachis duranensis
TCCATGGCAATGCCAAAGGATCTTCTGTGCTTCTTCTTTAGGCACACATCTATGGATTACTCCGTCTGCACATCTCTTAAAAAGATATGGTTCATCCCAAAGATAGTACTTTGCATCTGTGTTTAACTTCTTTGATTGCATCTTACTGTACTCTTTGGGTATGAATCTTACTGCCTTGTAGTTTGCAATGTCTGCAAACCACGGCACTTCCTGGATGGCTAGTAGTTGCTCATCCGGAAAGGTTTCAAAAATTTCAGTGAGAGGGAGGGACGCCCCTTCCACTGGTTCTATTCGGGACAGGTGATCTGCTACTTGATTCTCTGTCCCTTTTCTGTCTCTTATTTCTATATCAAACTCTTGCAGAAGCAACACCCATCTTATAAGTCTAGGTTTTGAATCCTGCTTTGTGAGTAAATTTTTAAGAGTAGCATGATCAGTGTACACAATCACTTTTGATCCTACTAAATAGGATCTGAATTTATCAATGGCGTAAACCACTGCTAGAAGCTCTTTTTCTGTGCTTGTGTAATTCTTCTGTGCATCATGTAGAACACGGCTGGCATAGTAAATGACGTGCAGAAGCTTGTCATGCCTTTGTCCCAACACTGCACCAATGGCATGGTCACTGGCATCACACATCAGTTCAAATGGCAATGTCCAGTCTGGTGCAGAGATGATTGGTGCTGTAACCAATTTAGCTTTCAGAGTCTCAATAACTGGTGTTGTGACCAGCTTAGCTTTCAGAGTCTCAAACGCCTGTAGACACTCTGTGTCAAACACAAATGGCGTGTCAACAGCTAGCAGGTTGCTTAGAGGTTTTGCAATTTTTGAAAAATCCTTCATGAACCTTCTGTAGAATCCTGCATGCCCCAGAAAGCTTCTTATTGCCTTAACATTAGCAGGTGGTGGTAATTTTTCAATTACTTCTACCTTAGCTTGATCCACCTCTATTCCCTTGTTCGAAATTTTGTGCCCAAGGACAATTCCTTCAGTCACCATAAACTGACATTTTTCCCAATTTAAAACTAGGTTAGTCTCTTGGCATCTTTTCAGAACAAGTGCTAAATGGTTAAGGCAGGAGCTGAATGAGTCTCCGAATACTGAAAAG
>NW_026264537.1:0-609 GCF_000817695.3 Arachis duranensis
AGACCACTTCTATGAAGTTGTGGCCTTGAAGAAGGTGATCCCTGAGGTCCCTTTTTCACTCAAAAAGGGTGAATATCCAGAAATCCGACATGAGATCCGAAGAAGAGGTTGGGAAGTTCTTACCAACCCCATTCAACAAGTCGGAATCTTGATGGTTCAAGAGTTCTATGCCAATGCATGGATCACCAAGAACCATGATCAAAGTGTGAACCCGAATCCAAAGAATTATCTTACTATGGTTTGGGGGAAATACTTGGATTTTAGTCCGGAAAGTGTGAGGGTGGCGTTCAACTTGCCTATGATGCAAGGAGATGAACATCCGTACACTAGAAGGGTCAACTTTGATCAAAGGTTGGACCAAGTCCTGACAATCATATGTGAAGAGGGCGCCCAATGGAAGAGAGATTCAAGAGGGAAGCCGGTTCAATTGAGAAGGAATGACCTCAAACCCGTGGCTAGAGGATGGTTGGAGTTTATCCAACGCTCAATCATTCCCACTAGCAATCGGTCCGAAGTTACCATAGACCGGGCTATCATGATTCATAGCATCATGATTGGAGAAGGAATAGAAGTTCATGAGGTTATAGCCCAAGAACTCTATAAGGTGGC
>NW_026264537.1:9251-10834 GCF_000817695.3 Arachis duranensis
TGTTTTGGACCAACCGGCGAGTTGGGATCGGTATATGCCATTAGTGGAGTTTGCATACAATAATAGTTATCATGCGAGCATTGGAATGGCTCCGTATGAGGCCTTGTATGGGAGGAAATGTCAATCTCCGCTATGTTGGTATGAAGCTGGAGAGAAAAGCTTGTTGGGGCCGGAGATGATAGTTGAGACTACTGAACAAGTCAAGAAAATCCGTGATAGGATGCTTACGGTGCAAAGTCGTCAAAAGAGTTACGCCGATCAGAGGCGAAAGTCCTTAGAATTTGAGGAAGGAGATCATGTTTTCCTTAAGGTTACTCTGACCACGGGAGTAGGTAGGGCGATTAAGGCAAAGAAGTTGAATCCTCGATACATTGGTCCATTTCAGATCCTGGAGAGGATTGGACCGGTGGCGTATCGGATGGCTCTACCACCTCATCTTTCGAACCTGCACGACGTGTTTCACGTGTCACAGCTTTGGAAGTACACTCCTGATGCTAGCCATGTGTTGGAACCTGAATCGGTTCAGTTAAGGGAAGATTTGACGCTTCCGGTGGCTCCGGTCAGAATTGATGATACTAGTATCAAACGGTTGCGTGGAAAAGAGGTTTCATTAGTCAAAGTGGCTTGGAGTCGAGGCGGTGTTGAGGAACACACTTGGGAACTTGAGTTGGAGATGCGAACGGATTATCCGCATTTATTCCCAGGTAATTACACTTGAATTTTGTGGGCAAAATTCCCAAATAGGTGGGTAGAAATGTAAAACCCGGTTAATTAATGGCTAATTAGCCTATAAATGAGAATTTATTCTAGAAAGCCCAAAATGTGATTTTTGTGGATAAATATGATAGAGGAGATTGAGACGAGAATTTCGGTACCAATTTTATAGAATTCGGACCAAGATTGGACTGAACGGGCCAAACCGGGCCAACCGGACCCAAAGTGGGCCCTTGGCCCAACATAACTAGACCAAAACCCTAGTTTTCAGCACTCTCTCTCCTCACAACACTCAAAACACGCTGAAAGTTAGAGAGAATGGGGGAAGAACACTCTCTCAACCTTCTTTCTCTCACTTGATCTTCAAACCACCATAACTTTTGATCTAAAGCTCCGATTGCCGCTCCGTTTGTGGCCACGCGTTCACCGCAGAGAGCTCTACAAAACCCATACAATCAATCTTGAGGTAAGCCATGTGTTGCTATTCGAAATTCCAGCCCTTATTTTCGAGTTTCATGGGTGAAATATTGAGATTTTGGGTTCTTTGATGTTATAGGACCCAACTGTCTTGAAGGAGAAGGTTAATCTTCTCTCCTTGGACCTTGGGTGTGGTAAGATTCTCAACCCTAGTGTATTTTGTTGTTTTATGATGTTTGGGTTTTGAGATGTTGTGTATGGGTATGATGATTGTGGCTTAGGTTGTGTATATGTGAATTTTGGAGCTTGATTGGTGATTTTGAAAAGCTTGAAAAAGGGATTTGGTGGTGAAAAATCTGTTCTTGGAGGTCTTGAGGCCTTGAGAGCTTGTGGATAAGTGGTTTGGAAGTGCTCCGGTTGAGCTTGGGAAATCGGCTAAGGTATGGTTTCGG
>NW_026264538.1:0-185 GCF_000817695.3 Arachis duranensis
CCAGTTTGGGCGTTTAACTCCCATTCTTGTGCCAGTTCCGGCGTTTAACGCCGGGCAGTTTTGAGTTGATTTAGAACGCCACTTTGGGCCATCAAATCTCGAGCAAATTATGGACTATTATATATTGCTGGAAAGCCCAGGATGTCTACTTTCCAACGCCGTTGAGAGCGCGCCAATTGGGCTTC
>NW_026264538.1:476-790 GCF_000817695.3 Arachis duranensis
GCAAATAAGATAAAAAGAAGAGAATATACAATGAATTCCAAAAACATCTATGAAGATCAGTATTAATTAGATGAGCGGGGCTTTTAGCTTTTTGCGTTTGAACAGTTTTGGCATCTCACTCTATCCTTTGGAATTCAGAATGATTGGCTTCTATAGGAACTCAGAATCCAGATAGTGTTATTGATTCTCCTAGTTAAGTATGATGATTCTTGAACACAGCTTCTTATTGAGTCTTGGCCGTGGCCCAAAGCACTCTGTCTTCCAGTATTACCACCGGATACATACATGCCACAGACACATAATTGGGTGAACCT
>NW_026264538.1:892-1476 GCF_000817695.3 Arachis duranensis
TTCTTTTTGCCTTGGATCACAACTTTATTTCATCCTTTTTCTCTCTTTTTTTTGTTTTTTTTTAATATTCACTGCTTTTTCTTGCTTCAAGAATCATTTTTATGATTTTTCAGATCCTCAGTAACATGTCTCCTTTTTCATCATTCTTTCAAGAGCCAACATTCATGAACCATAAATTCAAAAGACATATGCACTGTTCAAGCATACATTCAGAAAACAAAAGTATTGCCACCACATCAAAATAATTAATTTGTTATAAAATTCAGAATTCATGCAATTCTTCTCTTTTTCAATTAAGAACATTTTTCATTTAAGAAAGGTGATGGATTCATAGGACATTCATAACTTTAAGGCATAGTCACTAAGACACTAATGATCACAAGACACAAACATAGATAAACATAAGCATAATTTTCGAAAAAAACAGAAAATAAAGAACAAGGAGATTAAAGAACGGGTCCACCTTAGTGATGGCGGCTTGTTCTTCCTCTTGAAGATCCTATGGAGTGCTTGAGCTCCTCAATGTCTCTTCCTTGTCTTTGTTGCTCCTCTCTCATGATTCTTTGATCTTCTCTAATTTCATG
>NW_026264538.1:1566-2345 GCF_000817695.3 Arachis duranensis
CTCTCCTAGGGAGGTATTGATTTGCTCCCAATAGTTTTGTGGAGGAAAGTGCATCCCTTGAGGCATCTCAAGGATTTCATGATGAGAGGGGTCCCTTGTTTGCTCCATCCTTTTCTTAGTGATGGGCTTGTCCTCATCAATGGGGATGTCTCCCTCTATGTCAATTCCAACTGAATAACAGAGGTGACAAATGAGATGAGGAAAGGCTAACCATACCAAGGTAGAGGACTTGTCCGCCACCTTATAAAGTTCTTGGGAGATAACCTCATGAACTTCTATTTCTTCTCCAATCATGATGCTATGAATCATGATAGCCCGGTCTATAGTAACTTCGGATCGGTTGCTAGTGGGAATGATTGAGCGTTGGATAAACTCCAACCATTCCCTAGCCACAGGCTTGAGGTCATGCCTTCTCAATTGAACCGGCTTTCCTCTTGAATCTCTCTTCCATTGGGCGCCCTCTTCACAAATGACTGTGAGGACTTGGTCAACCTTTGATCAAAGTTGACCCTTCTAGTGTAGGGGTGTTCATCTCCTTGCATCATGGGCAAGTTGAATGCCAACCTTACATTTTCCGGACTAAAATCCAAGTATTTCCCCCAAACCATAGTAAGCCAATTCTTTGGGTCCAGGTTCACACTTTGATCATGGTTCTTGGTGACCCATGCATTGGCATAGAACTCTTGAACCATTAAGATTCCGACTTGTTGAATGGGGTTGGTAAGAACTTCCCAACCTCTTCTTCGGATCTCATGTCGGATCTCCGGATATTCACTCTT
>NW_026264538.1:3496-4432 GCF_000817695.3 Arachis duranensis
TGAGATTTTTGCAGCTTGCACCTCAAAGATCCCTAGCTTCTCCATTACATAGAGAGGCATGAGGTTTACACTTGACCCTAGGTCACACAAGGCCTTCTTGAAGGTCATGGTGCCTATGGCACAAGGTATTGAGAACTTCCCAGGATCTTGTCTCTTTTGAGGTAGTTTCTGCCTAGACAAGTCATCCAATTTTTTGGTGAGCAAAGGGGGTTCATCCTCCCAAGTTTCATTACCAAATAACTTGTCATTTAACTCCATGATTGCTCCAAGGTATTTAGCAACTTGCTCTTCAGTGACATACTCATCCTCTTCAGAGGAAGAATACTCATCAGAGCTCATGAATGGCAGAAGTAAATCCAATGGAATCTTTATGGTCTCAGTGGGAGCCTCAGATTCCCATGGTTCCTCATTGGGGAACTCATTGGAGGCCAGTGGACATCCATTGAGGTCTTCCTTAGTGGCGTTCACTGCCTCTCCCTCCTCTCCAAATTCGGCCATGTTGATGGCCTTGCACTCTCCTTTTGGATTTTCTTCTGTATTGCTTGGAAGAGTACTAGGAGGGAGTTCAGTAATTTTCTTGCTCAGCTAACCCACTTGTGCCTCCAAATTTCTAATGGAGGATCTTGTTTCAGTCATGAAACTTTGAGTGGTTTTGATTAGATCAGAGACGATGGTTGCTAAGTCAGAGTGGTTCTGCTTAGAATTCTCTGTCTGTTGCTGAGAAGATGATGGAAAAGGCTTGCCATTGCTAAACCTGTTTCTTCCACCATTAGTGTTGTTGAAACCTTGTTGAGGTCTCTGTTGATCCTTCCGTGAAAGATTTGGATGATTTCTCCATGAAGGATTATAGGTGTTTCCATAGGGTTCTCCCATGTAATTCACCTCTTCCATTGAAGGGTTCTCAGGATCATAAGCTTCTTCTTCAGATGAAGCTTC
>NW_026264538.1:4989-5430 GCF_000817695.3 Arachis duranensis
CTTCAAGGTCCTTTCAGGTTCAGGGTCAGCCTCAACAAGAATGCTTTTTTCTTTGCTCCTGCTCATATGAAAGAGAAGAGAACAAGAAAATATGGAATCCTCTATGTTACAGTATAGAGATTCCTTGAGGTGTCAGAGGAAAAGAAAAATAGAAGGAAGAAGTAGAAGAATTCGAACTTATCAAGAGAGATGGAGTTCGAATTGTTCATTGAGGAATAGTGTTAGTCCATAAATAGAAGGATGTGAGAAGAGGGGAAGTAATTTTCGAAAATTAAGTAAAAGACTTTGAAAACATTTTGAAAAACACTAATTGATTTTCGAAAACCAAGAGTGGAAAAGAAATCAAGTGATTTTTGAAAAAGGTTTTGAAATTAGAAATCAAAAAGATTTGATTGAAAACTATTTTGAAAAAGATGTGGTTAAGAAGATATGATTGATTTT
>NW_026264538.1:5519-6374 GCF_000817695.3 Arachis duranensis
ATATGATTCAAACATTAAACCTTTCTCAACAGAAAAGGCAACATACTTGAAATGTTGAATCAAATCATTAATTGATAGCAAGTATTTTTGAAAATGGAAAGAAATTGATTTTGAAAAAGATTTGATTGAAAAGATATGATTTGAAAAAGATTTGATTTTTAAAAATTTTGAAAACCTGAGAAAAATTTGAATTAAAAACAGAATCTTCCCTCTTGTGCCATCCTGGCGTTAAACACCCAGAATGGTGCACATTCTGGCGTTTGACGCCCAAAGCACTACCCTTTTGGGCGTTAAACGCCTAGCCAGGCACCCTGGCTGGCGTTTAAACGCCAGTTTGCCTTCCTTACTGGGCATTTTGAACGCCCAGCTTTTTCTGTATAATTCCTCTGATGTATGTTCTGAATCTTCAATTCTCTGTATTATTGACTCGAAAAGACACAAATTAAAATTGTTTTTGGATTTTTAATAATGAGGAATAATCAAAATGCAACTAAAATCAAATATCAATGCATGTAAGACACCAAACTTAGCAGTTTGTATACTACTGACACTAACAAAATGAGAATGCTATGAGAAACAACAAAACACTCAAGTCAAGAGAATTCAAAGATCAGAGCAATGAAATCATCAAGAACATCTTGAAGATCACTTAAGACACATGGATGAATGCAAGAAAAACAGAAACATGCAATTGACACCAAACTTAAAATGAGACTCTAGACTCAACAAGAAACATAAAATATTTTTGGTTTTTTTTCTATGATTTTGTAAATTTTTTTTTTGGATTTTTCGAAAATTAAGTGGAAAAAGAAAATAAAGATATCAAAATTCTTAATGAGAATTCTAGGAATCATG
>NW_026264538.1:9942-10830 GCF_000817695.3 Arachis duranensis
ACTTTCAACCAATTTCTTATGCAAAAAGGGTGACTAAATATTTGCAATCCAAAATATGATTTCTAATCACAACCACAACTAAAAGTAAAGATAAACAAAAATGTATAAAGAGGAATCCAACTGAGAGTACGAAATCTATCATCCAAAACATCTAAAAATCTCCAAAAGCATTAAAATATCTAAAATCCAAGATAAGCAATAAGAGTATCCAAAGCAAACTAGAAGTGCATCCAAATATATACAAAATGTGCGAAATAAGATAACTAGGCTGAAAAGTTCACCGGTTCCCAAATAATGCTACCGGTGCCCTCCCCACACTTAAAATCAAGCATCGTCCTCGATGCTAAACCGGAGGATCAGTGGGGGGTACAACGATAGGCGCAGGCTCTGACTGTGGGACCGGCTCCTCAGGAATCTCTAGTGGCTCTGTAGTAGCAGGGGAGTCCTGCGGTACCGGCGCCTCCGCAACCTCCTCCGGATGATCCTGCTCATCGGAGGCCGGAGAGTCGGGAAGTGGGGGTAGCTCAAGGCCCTGGGCCACAAACATCTGGTCTATCCGATCCAGGCGGCGTCGGATATGGCGCTTCTCCCGCTCTAAGAACCGGAAAAGACGCTGGACTAGGAGATATGTAGGCTCAGGTGCTGCTGGCGGATCAGTGGACGATGAAGGAGCTGCAGCGGTAGAGGATGATGGGGCAGCTGTAGGGGCTGAAGGTGAAGGCGTCCCTACGGGAGCTCTGGCCCGAGATCGGCGTCTGGCAAGTGGCCTCTCGTGCACCCAACCACCCCAGGGAATAGTAACCTCCTTGTCATCATCATCAGGGGGCGGGGGTCGCACATCATCGTCCAACCAAGGAACCTCAGCTAGGGCCGCCATACTCGTGACCA
>NW_026264539.1:0-383 GCF_000817695.3 Arachis duranensis
GCTTATAATCACTGGAAAAGTGTCGCCCTCTCCCAGAAATGCATACTTCAGGGATGGTGGTAGTGGTTTGAGTTCAGGTTTTGGAGGCTTACCTCCCTCCTGAGGAATTTTCGAAAATTCCTTTGTTTCCACTGATTCTTCTTGATCAGGTTGAGCATCTTTGAAGATGTCCTCAAGCTCTGATTCTAGGCTTTCAGTCATATTGATCTCTTCCACCAGAGAGTCAATAATGTCAGCGCCATGCAGTCATTTGGTGTGTCTGGATGCTGCATAGCTTTTACAGCATTCAACTTGAACTCATCCTCATTGACCCTCAGGGTTACTTCCCCTTTTTGTACATCAATAAGAGTTCGTCCAGTTGCTAGGAAAGGTCTTCCTAGAAT
>NW_026264539.1:2550-2868 GCF_000817695.3 Arachis duranensis
CAAATTCAAAAGATTTATGCACTGTTCAAGCATACATTCAGAAACCAAAATATTGCCACCACATCAAAATAATTAATCTGTTATAAAATTTAAAATTCATGCAATTCTTCTCTTTTTCAATTAAGAACATTTTTCATTCAAGAAAGGAGAGGGATTCATAGGATATTCATAACTTTAAGGCATAGACACTAAGACACTAATGATCATAAGACACAAACATGAATGGACATAAGCATGAATTTTCAAAAAATAGAAAAATAAAGAACAAGGAGATTAAAGAACGGGTCCACCTTAGTGATGGCGGCTTGTTCTTCCTCT
>NW_026264539.1:3014-3813 GCF_000817695.3 Arachis duranensis
AGTGTTCTTGGTGCTCCACCCTTAGTTGTCCCGTGTTGGAACTCAATTCTCCTAGGGAGGTATTGATTTGCTCCCAATAGTTTTGTAGAAGAAAGTGCGTCCCTTGAGGCATCTCAGGGATTTCATGATGAGAGAGGTCTCTTGTTTGCTCCATCCTTTTCTTAGTGATGGGCTTGTCCTCATCAATGAGGGTGTCTCCCTCTATGTCAACTCCAACTGAATAACAGAGGTGACAAATGAGATGAGGAAAGGCTAACCTTGCCAAGGTAGAGGACTTGTCCGCCATCTTATAAAGTTCTTGGGATATAACCTCATGAACTTCTATTTCTTCTCCAATCATGATGCTATGAATCATGATGGCCCGGTCTATAGTAACTTCGGACCGGTTGCTAGTGGGAATGATTGAGCATTGGATAAACTCCAACCATCCCCTAGCCACGGGCTTGAGGTCATGCCTTCTCAGTTGAACCAGCTTTCCTCTTGAATCTCTCTTCCATTGAGCGCCCTCTTCACAAATGTCCATGAGGACTTGGTCCAACCTTTGATCAAAGTTGACCCTTCTAGTGTAAGGGTGTTCATCTCCTTGCATCATGGGCAACTTGAATGCCAACCTTACATTTTCCGGACTAAAATCTAAGTATTTCCCTCGAACCATTGTAAGCCAATTCTTTGGGTCCGGGTTCACACTTTGATCATGGTTCTTGGTGATCCATGCATTGGCATAGAACTCTTGAACCATTAAGATCCCAACTTGTTGAATGGGGTTGGTAAGAACTTCCCAACCTCTTCTTCGGATCTC
>NW_026264539.1:4784-5850 GCF_000817695.3 Arachis duranensis
AACCTCGGGTCGTTCTCCCTAGGAATCACAATAAAGTGTCTTGTTATTGGTTTGGGTTGTTTTGGGGTTTTGATAAGAGGCATGGAAGATAAATGGCAAGAAAGTAAACTAACAACTATAAAAGGCTCTTGGCAAGGTATGAAAATTAGAAGTCCTATCCTAGTTATCATTCTCAATTGTGATGAGAATTGTTCATTGCTACCACTTAGTTAACCTCTAACCATGGAGGAAAGTCAAGTGGATGAATCAATTTGATTCCTCAAGTCCTAATCAACTCCTAAAGGAAAAACTAGCTTTAGAGGTATTCAAATCAATTAGCAATCTCTCCAATTATCAATAAACAAAGGAATTAGATAACTCAAGTGTCACTAATTACTCTACCTAGGCCAAGAGGAACAAAATCTATACTATATCTAGAAGAGGCATTTCAACAAACACATAAAAGGCAATAAAAGTAAACAACATAAATTGCAAGAATTAAAGAGAGATCTAACTACAAAGGCAAGAGATCAACAATGGAAAAGCAAAGAGGAACAATTATTATGAATTACCTCTTATTGAAGTGAAAGAAAATGGAAGGAACAATAGTAGATCTACAACAAAATGCAAGAACAACATAAAGAAAATTACAATAAAAGAATAGAAGAAGAAGAATGTAGCAACAAAGAATTGAGATGTAGAAGTAGAAGAAAGCAAAGATTAAAACCTAGATCTAAGAACTAATCCTAATCCTAATCCTAATTCTAGAGAGAAGTGAGAGCTTCTCTCTCTAGAAACTAATTCTAACTACTAAACTATGACTAATGGTAACTAGATATCTCATCCCTCTTCAATCCTTGACTTAAATAGCATCAGAAATGAGTTGGATTGGGCCCACAAGGCTCCTAAAACCGCTGGGGACGATTTCATTAAAGTGGGCCACGGGCAGAATCGGCGCGCGCGCGCAAAGTGCGCGTGCGCGCCCCTGAACGCGAAGCAACATATAGTAAAATTTATATCATTTCGAAGCCCCGGATGTTAGCTTTCCAACCCAACTGGAACCGCATCATTTGGACCTCTGTAGCTC
>NW_026264539.1:9879-10828 GCF_000817695.3 Arachis duranensis
TTACGCGAGTAAGGGTCGATCCCACGGAGATTGTTGGTATGAAGAAAGCTATGGTCATCTTGTAAATCTCAGTCAGGCAGAATCAAATGGTTATGGATGATTTATGAATAAAGCATAAAGATAAAGATAGAGATACTTATGTAATTCATTGGTAAGAATTTCAGACAAGCGTATGGAGATGCTTTGCCCTTCCGTCTCTCTGCTTTCCTACTGTCTTCATCCAATCCTTCTTACTCCTTTCTATGGCAAGCTGTATGTAGGGTTTCACTGTTGTCAGTGGCTACCTCCCATCCTCTCAATGAAAATGTTCTACGCACCCTGTCACGGCACGGCTAATCATCTGTCAGTTCTCAATCAGGTTGGAATAGAATCCAGTGATTCTTTTGCGTCTGTCACTAACGCCCTGCCTTCAGGAGTTTGAAGCTCATCACAGTCATTCAATCATTGAATCCTACTCAGAATACCACAGACAAGGTTTAGACCTTCCGGATTCTCTTGAATGCCGCCATCAATTCTAGTTTATACCACGAAGATTCTGATTAAGGGATCCAAGAGATATCCACTCAATCTAAGGTAGAACGGAGGTGGTTGTCAGGCACACGTTCATAGGTGAGAATGATGATGAGTATCATGGATCATCACATTCATCAAGTTGAAGAACAAGTGATATCTTAGAACAAGAACAAGCTGAATTGAATAGAAGAACAATAGTAATTGCATTAATACTCGAGGTACAGCAGAGCTCCACACCTTAATCTATGGTGTGTAGAAATTTCATCGTTGAAAATACATAAGAATAAGGTCTAGGCATGGCCGTGAGGCCAGCCCCCATGATCTAAGATAGCATAAGACTAAAGATAGCTACCCCGATAAGAATACAATAGTAAAATGTCCTATTTGTAGAGAACTAGTAGCCTAGGGTTTACAAGGATGAGTAAATGACATAAAA
>NW_026264540.1:0-823 GCF_000817695.3 Arachis duranensis
CGGCCTTGGATGCCATAAATAGTTATGGAAAAACAAAAAGCAATGCTTTTACCACACCAAACTTAAAAGGTTTGCTCGTCCCCGAGCAAAAGAAGTAGTGTTTAGGGTGTGAGAAAATGAAGGATGGATGTGAGTGGTGAAGAGAAAGATGGGATTTGATAGATGAATGGTTTTTGGGGAAGAGGTCATGAGGTGATTGGTGAATGGGTGAAGAAGAGAGAGAGTGGTGGGGTAGGTGGGGATCCTGTGGAGTCCACAGATCCTTAGGTGTCAAAGAAAAGTCATCTCTGCACCAAATGGCATGCAAAATCACGTTTTGTGCCATTTCTGGCGTTAAACGCCGGGCTGGTGCCCATTTCTGGCGTTTAACGCCAGCTTCTTGCCCATTCCTGGCGTTAAACGCCAGTATGGTGCCCCTTTCTGGCGTTAAACGCCCAGAATCTGGCGTTTAACGCCAGTCTGGTGCCCCTTTCTGGCGTTAAACGCCCAGAATGGTGCCAGACTGGGCGTTAAACGCCCAGCTGCTAGCCTCACTGGCGTTTAAATGCCAGTGAGTTCTTCCTCCAGGGTGTGCTGTTTTTCTTCCTGTTTTTCATTCTATTTTTGTTTTTTCAATTGATTTTGTGACTTCTCATGATCATCAACCTACAAAATAAAATAAAATAACAAAGGAAAACATAAAATATAACATTGGGTTGCCTCCCAACAAGCGCTCCTTTAATGTCAGTAGCTTGACAGAGGACTCTCATGGAGCCTCACTGATGCTCAGAGCAATGTTGGAACCTCCCAACACCAAACTTAGAGTTTGAATGTGGGGGTTCAA
>NW_026264540.1:8939-9473 GCF_000817695.3 Arachis duranensis
CTTCCGGGCCCACTTGGTGTGTGCTTGGGCTGAGCATTGAAGCATTTTCGTGTAGAGACTTCTCTTGGAGTTAAACGCCAGCTTTTGTGCCAGTTTGGGCGTTTAACTCCCATTCTTGTGCCAGTTCCGGCGTTTAACGCTGGGAATTCTGATGGTGACTTTGAACGCCGGTTTAGGCCATCAAATCTTGGGCAAAGTATGGACTATTATATATTGCTGGAAAGCCCATGATGTCTAATTTCCAACGCCGTTAAGAGCGCGCCAGTTGGGCTTCTGTAGCTCCAGAAAATCCACTTCGAGTGCAGGGAGGTCAGAATCCAACAGCATCTGCAGTCCTTTTCAGTCTCTGAATCAGATTTTTGCTCAAGTCCCTCAATTTTAGCCAGAAAATACCTGAAATCACAGAAAAACACACAAACTCATAGTAAAATCTAGAAAAGTGAATTTTAACTAAAAACTAATAAAAATATAATAAAAACTAACTAAAACATACTAAAAACAATGCCAAAAAGCGTATAAATTATCCGCTCATCA
>NW_026264540.1:9601-10825 GCF_000817695.3 Arachis duranensis
GAGAATATACAATGAATTCCAAAAACATCTATGAAGATCAGTATTAATTAGATGAGCGGGGCTTTTAGCTTTTTGCCTCTGAACAGTTTTGGCATCTCACTCTATCCTTTGAAATTCAGAATGATTGGCTTCTTTAGGAACTCAGAATCCAGATAGTGTCATTGATTCTCCAAGTTAAGTATGATGATTCTTGAACGTAGCTACTTTATGAGTCTTGGCCGTGGCCCAAAACACTCTGTCTTCCAGTATTACCACCGGATACATACATGCCAGAGACACATAATTGGGTGAACCTTTTCAGATTGTGACTCAGCTTTGCTAGAGTCCCCAATTAGAGGTGTCCAGGGTTCTTAAGCACACTCTTTTTGCCTTGGATCACAACTTTATTTCTTTCTTTTTCTCTCTTTTTTTTTGTTTTCTTTTCTTCTCTCTTTTTTTTCGTTTTTCTTCTTTTTTTTTTGTATTCACTGCTTTTTCTTGCTTCAAGAATCATTTTTATGATTTTTCAGATCCTCAGTAACATGTCTCCTTTTTCATCATTCTTTCAAGAGCCAACATTCATGAATAACAAATTCAAAAGACATATGCACTGTTCAAGCATACATTCAGAAAACAAAAGTATTGTGATGAGCGGATAATTTATACGCTTTTTGGCATTGTTTTTAGGTAGTTTTTAGTAAGTTCAAGCTACTTTTAGGGATGTTTTCATTAGATTTTATGTTAAATTCACATTTCTGGACTTTACTATGAGTTTGTGTGTTTTTCTGTGATTTCAGGTAAAATCTGGCTGAAATTGAGGGACTTGAGCAAAACTCTGAAGAAGGCTGACAAAAGGACTGCTGATGCTGTTGGAATCTGACCTCCCTGCACTCGAAATGGATTTTCTGGAGCTACACAACTCCAATTAGCGCGCTCTCAACGGCGTTGGAAAGTAGACATCCAGAGCTTTCCAGCAATATATAATAGTCCATACTTTATTCGAAGAAAGACGACGTAAAATGGCGTTGAACGCCAAGTTCATGCTGCTGTCTGGAGTTAAACGCCAGAAAAACGTCATGATCCGGAGTTGAACGCCCAAAACACGTCATAACTCGGAGTTCAACTCCAAGAGAAGCCTCAGCTCGTGGATTAATCAAGCTCAGTCCAAGCATACACCAAGTGGGCCCCGGAAGTGAATTTATGCATCAATTACTTACTCATGTAAACCCTAGGAGCTAGTTTATT
>NW_026264541.1:0-2038 GCF_000817695.3 Arachis duranensis
GAAGTATTGAGGGCTTTGGTAACGGTGCAATCTCATTAATGACTGCCCCGCTTTTACTATTATGCCCCTTAGCATGTTTATGAGTACTTTCCCTCTCTTTCCTATTTCCGTTTCTGCAATCTTTCAAACTTCTTCTTTCTTTGTTCGTGCTGTGTTTACACGTATTATACTTTCGTGCCCCTGGAGACTTCTGCTTCTTCCTATCTTCATTTTCGGAAAGAGGTTAGTTTCTTTCTTCTTCTTTGCATTTTTCGCGTGACTTTGCTTTGTAGAGGAATAGTTTTGTAGATTTTTGCTTGGCTCCTCCTCTCTAGAGACCTTTTTGATTTTCCTTTTTCTTTTTTCCTTTTGTAGGTTTCCTTCGTTTTCCTTAGAGAAAGAAAAATGGCCTCCGTAGATTGGGTTGACGTTACTGTTCTGGGGGAGGAGCCGTTGGTTGATGCGGAGTTTATTACTCACCTTCGCACCCACCATCGGCTCTGTACCTCGGATGAAGATGAGCCTAAATACGAGTTGCTTGTTCCCGGTTTAGAGGACCGGGTTTGCCATGGGAGAGCCAACGAAACGGCTCCCCATTTCTTTTTTATGTACGAGTGTATGATCACCCGTCTGGGCGTCTTTCTGCCCTTTTCAGATTTTGAGATGTCTGTTTTGCAGCATTGTCGTGTTGCCCCTACTCAACTTCACCCCAACTCCTGGGGTTTCTTGAAAATTTACCAATTTATTAGCCATGCTCTGGATTTCCCGACTACTTTGAAAATCTTTTTCCATCTTTTTCATATGACCAAACCTTTTAGTGGGCTGAATAATAAACAACAATGGGTTTCCTTCCGAGCCATACAAGGTCGGAGGATTTTTACCCTTTTTGATGAATCTTTTCATGACTTTAAAAATTTCTTTTTCAAAGTGCAAGCTGTAGAGGGTCATCATCCCTTTTTTCTGGATGATAATTCTCTTCCTCGCTTTCCTTTATACTGGCTGGAGGCCTCCCCTTGTGAGAAATATGGTTTGGATGACCTGGACGAGGTAGAGGCTGCCGTCGTGGGGTTCCTCCGAGAAGTGTGGGGGAGGGCCCCCTATTTGGATACTAAAAAATTTCTCCAAGGGTCTCCGACCTTTGTCCAATCACAGCTAGGTAGTTTTTTCTAGTATGCTGAATTTCCGACTTGTTAACCCAATATTCCGACTTGTTTGATTCTTTAGCTTATTGTTTTCTTTTTCAGAAATGGCAAAGACAAACGCTCAAGAATCTTTTCAGAGGGTCCAGGAGGCTAAAGCTAAGTCTTGCGCTCGGTCTGGTGGTGCCAGGGTTATTTCTCCTCCTCCTCCTCCTCGTAATGTTGGAACTCTTTCGAATCCTATGGTGATTTCTTCTTCAGCTCCCTCTCAGCCGTCCTCCGTCGTCCGACCTTCTCCTGATCCCAAGAAGCGCAAGCTCTTAGAGTCTGGCTCTACTGGGGAGGTTAAGGCGGACGCTCTTGCTTTCGTCCGAAAGAATATCTATCCTTATGCCCGTATAGGCATGGATGATATGTCTGTTCGGGGCCACCTTACTACTATGGTCGAGGAGAGCCTTAAGGCGGCGGGGGTCTGCGGCAAGCTCTTAGATATTTTTGATAGGGCTCCTCTCAGCTCTTTAGGGGCGACCTCGAGGGTCGAGGAGCTGGAAGGGAGGCTCCGTGTATATCAAGAGCATGAGGGAGAGTTGAGGAAGGAAATTGCCAAGCTGAAGGAGGAGAGAGATATCCTCCGGGAGAAAGGGAAGGCTTTGCAGGCCCAATGCAACATGGAGACGGAATTGAGGAAGACGGCACAGGCCAGCTATCAAAGCCTATTCAAGGATCTTGTGTCCGTGAAAACTGACCTGCTTAATTCTCGGAAAGCATATGAGGAGTTAGAGGACTCCATTGCCGATGGCGCCGAGGAATCTTGGAAGGTTTTTCTGGAGCAGGTCAGAGTTATTGCTCCTGACTTGGATCTGTCTCCTTTACATCCTGACAAAGTTGTCATCGACGGCGCCATTGTAGATCCTCCTGTC
>NW_026264541.1:4712-5244 GCF_000817695.3 Arachis duranensis
TGAAGTAGACTGGGTGTTGTCCGACCTCGTCTTCTTTTATCGGGGCTGACGAGACAGCCTTGTTTGCTACGGATAAGTACAGAATGAGGTCTTTTCCTAGTACTGGTCGGGTTAGGATAGGAGGTTGGCTTAAAAACCTTTTGAACTCTTGGAACGCCTCCTCGCATTCCGGAGTCCATTTGAATGGGCATCCCTTTCTTAATAAGGAAAATAGTGGAAGGGATTTTAGTGCCGATCCTGCCAAAAATCTGGAGAGGGCTGCAAGTCGGCCATTGAGCTGCTGGACCTCTCTCAAACAAGTCGGGCTTTTCATTTCTAGGATGGCTCTACACTTATTGGGATTGGCCTCAATCCCTCTTTGTGTTAGCATAAATCCTAGAAATTTTCCTGCTTCCACCGCGAAGGCGCATTTTACAGGATTTAGTCTCATCCCATGCAACCTTATGGTGTCAAAGACTTGTGAGAGGTCGGATAAGAGGTCGACTTCTTCCTTGGTTTTTACTAGCATGTCGTCGACGTATACTTCCATTAG
>NW_026264541.1:9368-10821 GCF_000817695.3 Arachis duranensis
ATTTCATTTTATATAGAAAAATTTATGAAGAGGTGCTTAAACATAACCATTGTATTTGATAAATTAAAAAAAATTATATACTAACCTAATTAATTATTGCGGGCCGTTAATTATTTGCGACGCAACCCCTCCTTTTATCAAACAGATGAGCTTTAATTTTTTAAAGTTTAATTATTTTATTAATTTTTATAATTTTATCAAATTTTTAATTAAATTTTTATTTTTTTAATTAAATTTTTATATTATTTTTAATTTTATAATTAATTTTTTTAATATAAAAAATATTATAATTAACTAAATATCTTTTCATAAATTAAAAGTATTCATATTTAAAAATTTAACTAAATTTTTGACCGTATGTATTTTAAAAAAGCTTCTATTAATTTTAATATTTTTTGACATAAAAAAATCTTACTTACAAAATTAAAAGTATTAAAGGAATTGAATTAAAAGAATATATATAAAAATTTAATTAAAATTTAGTAAAAAGATAAAAATTAACAAAATAATTAAACTATTTTTTAAACCTGTATGAGTAGAAGGGGGCAGTTGACAATTCCATCAGAGCCTGGAACATTATAAAGGAGTTCTTGGGAGCATGGAAATGGAGGTTGAAGAGAGCCACGAAGTTGATCAAGTGTTACGTCAGCATCTGCCTCAATAAACAAGACACCCTCCTCGGTACAATCCACCATCAACTTGCGGCCATGACCTTCCCTGATCCTGCCGGCAAATGGGTAGTAAAACACAAGTGTTCTCGAGAGTGCATCTCTTATAACCCTAACTGGGTCTTTTCCTTCCATAGATGGCTTGTGCTGATAAATATGAAAGAGTGGAATTTGGAAACGCAACCCTTCTTGATCATCTATGTCAGATAATAGTTTAACTTCGTGGGGAGTGGGCGAAGCCGGAGCCACCAGCTCCGGTTGGCGCCGTTGGATTGTAAAGACTAAAGAGTGAGACGATGATAGTGAAGTCATGGTATTATCAGAGAAGTTAAGAAAGATTTGGGATAAAAAGAATGGTGGATAAGTGGTTTCAATTTATAGTGATTTAAATATCGTGCCGTAGCTAGGAGTTGTAGTGGCTGAGCTGCTTTTTGTTTTAATCAGGGACATTAAGAGAAGAAGATGAAGATATAACATTATGTTTGATATAGATATAAATATGAAAAAGATTGTATTTTATGTTATTATATTAGTGTATTTTGTATTTTTATAGTAAAGATATAAAAATATTAATAAAAAATATGTTTTTTATTTTTATTTTTTTTATAATTATAATTTTTATTATTTTAATTTTAATTTTGTTTTTTATTGTATGATGAAAGAAAATATAAATAAATTAAATTCTCATAATTTGATTTTTTATATTTAATTTATTATTAAATAAAATATATTTTTATTTTTTATATTTTATGTTTTATTCTTAATGATTTTTTTTGTTCTGTACT
>NW_026264542.1:0-753 GCF_000817695.3 Arachis duranensis
TAAAAACTAAAAAGGGAAGCTCCCCGAATAACTTGAATTCTAGCCTATTTATACACTTTCTTCAAATGATCTTCAAGCCTTAAGTTGGGCCTTTGCTCTTGGTGGAATTGGGTTGAAAGAGGCCTTGGTTGATTGCTCTTGGAGTTTGGAGAGGAACCCAAGTGAACCAATTGAACCGGATTGGATTTTTGTAGAAGTTGGAGTAAAAGTTTGAGCCAACGTTAGGGGTCTAACTTGAGCTCAAACTTTTCATATCAGATAGCCCAATTTACTGATGCCAACGTTGGTGCCAAAGTTAGGGGTCTAACTTGAGCTCCAACGTTGGCCCTTCCTCATGCACCAATGGCGCCAACGTTAGCCCAAAAGTTAGGGGGCTAACGTTGGCGCAAACGTTGGCCACCCTGGAGCATAATTTCTTATGCCAACGTTAGCCTCCAAGTTAGGGGGCTAACGTTGGCGCAAACTTTGAGTGCCCAGGGAGAAAATTTCAACTTCTCAAGTTAGCCTTCAAGTTAGGGGGCTAACTTTGAGGCTAACTTTTCACCCAAAAGTTTGTGCTAAAGTTTGAGGGCTAACTTCAAGTCCAACTTTATGCTTCCTGGTTCAATTTCACTTGTTTCATTGTCCTCTCTTAGCTTCTAGCCATTCCTTCTTACTTCAACCTTTCTCCAGGCTTTCTTCACCTATCATAAATCAACCAAACACATCAAAGCTATGCTCAAAATCATGAGATGTTCATTCTATCCTAATATG
>NW_026264542.1:5126-6323 GCF_000817695.3 Arachis duranensis
TTTTGAAGTTTATCCCATTCATTGAACATCTCTGATGGACACTTCCTGAGTAAAGCTTTGTATCACTCCCATGCATCATACAATGACTCTCTATCCATCTGAGTGAATGTTTGAACTTTTGTTTTGAGTCTGATGATCCTTTGGGGAGGATAGAACTTGGCTAAGAACTTCTTCACTATATCTTCCCAATTGTTGATGCTTTCTCTTCGAAATGCCTCCAACCGTTGAGCAGCTTTGTCTCTCAGGAAAAATGGAAAACAGCAAAAACTTATAAATGTCAGGATGCACTCCATTGGTTTTCACTGTGTCACATATCCTTAGGAAGGTGGATAGGTGTTGGTTTGGATCTTCCAAGGAACCTCCTCCATAAGAACAGTTGTTTTGCACCAATGTGATGAGTTGGGGCTTCAATTCAAAGTTATTTGCATCGACATTTGGGGTAAGGATGCTACTCCCACAATGCCTTGGATTAGCAAATGTATATGAAGCCAAGACTCTCCTATGGGGTTGACCATTGTTGTTGGCCATTCTCACTGGTGGATTTGTTGGATTTGTTGAGTGTTCCTCCAATTCATGATATTCTTCATCTGATTCTTCCTCTCCTGCAACATTTTTTTCTCTTGCTTCTCTTCTTAGCCTTTGGAGGATTCTTTCGTCGGTTTCATGAAAGGTAGGGATCTCTCTTCTTGTATCTGACATACAAGCAAAACACAAGCATCACATAATATCAGAAAAGCAATAACACTTTAATCCATGGCTGAAGTGAAATATTAGTTAGCTTAGGCAAAAATTCAAACAGTTAGCGTGTTAGTCAAAAGTTAAAGAAACAGAAAAGAAAAAATGCTTGATCTAGATCTCCACTTCACTTAATCATTGTCAATCTATTTCAATCCCCGGCAACGGCGCCAAAAACATGATGAGATATTTTGGTGGAAAAATAAATTTCTCCCAAAACACACAAATCTAACCGGCAAGTGCACCGGGTCGCATCAAGTAATAAAAACTCACGGGAGTGAGGTCGATCCCACAGGGATTGAAGGATTGAGCAATTTTAGTTTAGTGGTTGATTTATTCATGCGAATCAAGATTTGATTGATTGATTGGTGATTCGCAGAATTTAAATTGCATTGAAAGTAAAGAGAATAAGAAATAAATTGCTGAATCTTAAAGAACAAGAAATTAAATGGCAGAAACTTA
>NW_026264542.1:7318-8121 GCF_000817695.3 Arachis duranensis
GCTTGCTTAAGCCTCAAGAAAGTGCATAATTCAATCAAAAACAAACGAAAGAGACTAGTGAAACTAGGCTAAGATGACTTGTCATTACAACACCAAACTTAAAGCTTGCTTGTCCTCAAGCAAGGAATGAATTATGCTCAGAGATTCTTTCAATTAAGATGGATTGAGGAACACTTGTAAAGCACAGTGAGTGAAGTGATCAAGTGACAGTGGGATGAACTCTAAATCATATGCTCATGCAAGGGCTTCAGTGCTCACTAGTCCTCACATATTGGGAGTCGTAGGTCTTAGGATATTCATCCAAATGGTATCATGGAGATCTCTTTATATGTAATCACCTTGAAGCAGCTTATAATTTCTTTGCTTTGGCCTCGACTCTAAGTATCATGTCTCATAGCGGCTTTTTAAATAAGCTTTCAATCAATACTCCTAAACCAGTTGGTTTTAAGGTATTAGGTGTTAAAGCACCCCTCAGGATTTACTTGCTCAAGCCTCTTTCTTTGACACACTTCAACCACAAGCATTTACTAGGATAACAACTCTTTGAGTTTTTGTTTCTTTCTTTCTTTTTCTGCCTAGTAATTGATGCTCAGAGCCTTGGGCCATGTTCTTTTTGTTTTTATATTTTCTTTACTTTATTTTTGTTTTGCTTGCTTCTCGGATCAATTGATTTTTGAGAATCTCCACAATACTTCTTTGAACTTCATGTCCTGCCTATGAGCTCCCATGCAAGTTTTCACAAGCATGCAACCTCAATACAAAATCATACAACTAGAACCACCACTTCTCCTAATCTTTTGCTT
>NW_026264542.1:9935-10818 GCF_000817695.3 Arachis duranensis
CCTTAGAAAAATGGATATATGCTGTTCAGGATCTTCCACTGGATTTCCGCTGTAAGAACAATTTTTCTTGATTGATGAAATGAGTTGCGGATTCATGTTGTGGTGTTCTTCTTTCTCAGAAACTCCTTCTTCAATGACATCTTTCCCTTTTGCTGCTCTACTTTCCTGTGACATATAAATCAAATATAAGGAATACACAGTGGTATTTTTGGAAGATAGAGTGTAGTTATTTGTGACAAAACTTCAAACAGTTAGCGTGTTAACAGAGGCAAAACTTCAAACAGTTAGTGAGTTAGTCAAAAGTAAAGGAAAAGTGCTTGATCTAAACTACCACCTCACTTAATCATTGTCAATCTAATCAATCCCCGGCAACGGCGCCAAAAACTTGATGAGGATATTTTGGTGGAAAAATAAATTTCTGAATTTCTCCTAAAACACACAAATCTAACCGGCAAGTGCACCGGGTCGCATCAAGTAATAAAAACTCACGGGAGTGAGGTCGATCCCACAGGGATTGATGGATCAAGCAACTTTAGTGGGTGATTAGTTTAGTCAAGCTAACATTTATGTGAATTGTGTGAAATTGTAACCAACAAAAAGTAAAAAATGCAATGAATTTAAATTGCAGAAAGTAAATGAAACTGAAACTTAAAGAGCAAGAAATGTAAATTGCAAGAATCTTAAATTACAAGAAATTTAAATTGCATGAAATTGTAAAGGGAATTGGGAATTGGATTTGCAGAATTTAAACAAGGAGAAGTTAAATTGCAACAAGCAGAGAAGTAAAAGATGGATTCGATTAATTCGGAACCAAAACAGAAATGTAAATAAACATGAAAAGTAACAAACAGAGAATGTAAAATTGAAATTAAGATCTCAGGAC
>NW_026264543.1:0-1051 GCF_000817695.3 Arachis duranensis
TTAGTGTCTATGCCTTAAAGCTATGAATGTCCTATGAATCCATCACCTCTCTTAAATGAAAAATGCTTTAATCACAAAAGAATAAGAAGTACAGGATTTTGAATTCATCTTTGAAACTAGTTGAATTAGTTTGATGTGGTGACAATACTTTTTGTTTTCTGAATGAATGCTTGAACAGTGCATATGTCTTTTGAATTTGTTGTTTTGAGAATGTTAAAATTGTTGGCTCTTGAAGGAATGAAGGAAAAAGAGAACTGTTATTGAGGATCTGAAAAATCATCAGATTGATTCTTGAAGCAAGAAAAAGCAGTGATTCAAAAAAAATGAAAAAAAAGGGAGAAGAAATAGAAGAAAAAGAAAGAAATAAAGTTGTGATCCAAGGCAAAAAGAGTGTGCTTAAGAACCCTGGACACCTCTAATTGGGGACTCTAGCAAAGCTGGGTCATATTCTGAAAAGGTTCACCCAAGTATGTGTCTGTGGCATGTATGTATCCGGTGGTAATACTGGATGACAGAATGCTTTGGGCCACAGCCAAGACTCATGACATAGCTATGTTCAAGAATCATTATACTTAACTAGGAGAATCAATAACACTATCTGAGTTCTGAGTGCCTATAGATGCCAATCATTCTGAACTTCAAAGGATAGAGTGAGGTGCCAAAACTGTTCGGAAGCAAAAAGCTACTAGTCCCGCTCATCTAATTGGAGCTGAGTTTCCTTGATATTTTGGAGTCTGTAGTATATTCTCTTCTTTTTATCCTAATTGATTTTCAGTTGCTTGGGGACAAGCAACAATTTAAGTTTGGTGTTGTGATGAGCGGATAATTTGTACGCTTTTTGGCACTGTTTTTAGTATGTTTTTAGTACGATCTAGTTGTTTTTTAGTATATTTTTATTAGTTTTTAGTTAAAATTTACTTTTCTGGACTTTAATATGAGTTTGTGTGTTTTTCTATGATTTCAGGTATTTTCTGGCTGAAATTGAGGGACCTGAGCAAAAATCTGATTCAGAGACTGAAAAGGACTGCAGATGCTGTTGGATTCTGACCTC
>NW_026264543.1:10591-10818 GCF_000817695.3 Arachis duranensis
TATACCCTAGGTTACTAGTTCACTATTAATAGGATCTTTTGACATTGTATCTGTACCTCATGACACTTTACACGTCTCTTTGTGTATCTTCCACGGCATGAGTCTCTAAACCCCATGGTTGGGGGTGAGGAGCTCTGCTGTGTCTTATGGATTAATGCAATTACTACTGTTTTTCATTCAATCATGCGTGCTTCCATTCTAAGATATTACTTGTTCTTAAACCGGAT
>NW_026264544.1:0-400 GCF_000817695.3 Arachis duranensis
CTTGCTCTTCAGTGACATACTCATCCTCTTCAGAGGAGGAATACTCATCAGAGCTCATGAATGGCAGAAGTAAGTCCAATGTAATCTCTATGGTCTCATTTTGAGACTCAAATTCCCATGGTTCCTCATTAGGGAACTCATTGGAGGCCAGTGGACGTCGATGGAGGTCTTCCTCAGTGGCGTTCACTGCCTCTTCCTCCTCTCCAAATTCGGCCATGTTGATGGCCTTGCACTCTCCTTTTGGATTTTCTTCTGTATTGCTTGGAAGAGTACTAGGAGGGAGTTCAGTAATTTTCTTGCTCAGCTGACCCACTTGTGCCTCCAAGTTTCTAACGGAGGACCTTGTTTCAGTCATGAAACTTTGAGTGGTTTTGATTAGATCAGAGACCATGGTTGCTAA
>NW_026264544.1:524-760 GCF_000817695.3 Arachis duranensis
GCTATTGTTGAAACCTTGTTGAGGTCTCTGTTGATCCTTCCATGAGAGATTTGGATGATTTCTCCATGAAGGATTATAGGTGTTTCCATAGGGTTCTCCCATGTAATTCACCTCTTCCATTGAAGGGTTCTCAGGATCATAAGCTTCTTCTTCAAATGAAGCTTCCTTAGTACTATCTGGTGCATTTTGCATTCCAGACAGACTTTGAGAAATCATATTGACTTGTTGAGTCAATA
>NW_026264544.1:8246-10817 GCF_000817695.3 Arachis duranensis
TAAGCACACTCTTTTGCTTTGGATCACGACTTTAACCACTCAGTCTCAAGCTTTTCACTTGGACCTTCATGACACAAGCACATGGTTAGGGACAGCTTGATTTAGCCGCTTAGGCCAGGATTTTATTCCTTTGGTCCCTCCTATCCATTAATGCTCAAAGCCTTGGATCCTTTTTACCCATGCCTTTTGGTTTAAAGGGCTATTGGCTTTTTCTGCTTGCTTTTTCTTTTTCTTTCTTTTTTTTTTCGCCTAATTTTTTTCACAAGCTTTGTATTTTTCACTGCTTTTTCTTGCTTCAAGAATCAATTTTATGATTTTTCATATTATCAATAATATTTCTCTTTTTTCATCATTCTTTCAAGAGCCAATAATTTTAACATTCATAAACTTCACTATAAAAAATATGCACTGTTCAAGCATTCATTCAGAAAATAAAAAGTATTGCCACCACATCAAAATAATTAAACTAATTTCAAGATAGAATTCAAAATTCATGTACTTCTTGTTCTTTTGCAATTAAGAACATTTTTCATTTAAGAAAGGTGAAGGATTCATGGGACATTCATAGCTTCAAGGCATAGATACTAGACAGTAATGATCATGTAATAAAGACACAAACATAGACAAAACATAAAGCATAAGAAACAAAAAAAAAACAAAAACACAAATAACAAGGAAATTAAAGAATGGGTCCATCTTAGTGATTGCAGCTAGTTCTTCCTCTTGAAGATCCTACGGAGTGCTTAAGCTCCTCAATGTCTCTTCCTTGCCTTTGTTGCTCTTCCCTCATGGCTCTTTGGTCCTCTATAATTTCATGGAGGATAATGGAGTGCTCTTGGTGCTCCATCCTTAGTTGCTCCATATTGGAACTCAAATCTCCTAAAGAGGTGTTGAGTTGCTCCCAATAGTTGTGTGGAGGAAAATGCATCCCTTGAGGCATCTCATGGATTTCTTGATGAGGACTTTCTCATGCTCTTGTTGAGGTCCATGAGTGGGCTCTCTTGTTAGCTCCATCCTCTTTTTAGTGATGGGCTTGTCCTCTTCAATGAGGATGTCTTCCTCTATGACAATTCCGACTAAATTGCATAGGTGATAGATGAGATGAGGAAAGGCTAACCTTGCCAAAGTAGAGGGTTTGTCAACCACCTTGTATAGTTCTAGAGGTATGATTTGATGAACTTCCACTTCCTCTCCAATCATGATGCTATGGATCATGATAGCCCGATCCACAATTACTTCAGATCGGTTGCTAGTAGGAATGATAGAGCGTTGGATGAACTCTAACCATCCTCTATCCATGGGTTTGAGGTCAAGCCTCCTCAGTTGAACCGGCTTGCCTTTGTAGTCTATCTTCTATTGGGCTCTTTCCACATAGATGTCCATGAGGACTTGGTCCAACGTTTGATCAAAGTTGACCCTTCTTGTGAAAGGATGAAGATCTCCTTGCATCATTGGCAAGTTGAATGCCAACCTCACATTTTCCGAAATAAAATCTAAGTATTTCCCTCGAACCATTGTGAGCCAATTCTTTGGGTTCGGGTTCATACTTTGATCATGGTTTTTAGTGATCCTTGCATTAGAATAGAACTCTTGAACCATTAAGATTCTGACTTGTTAGATGGGGTTGGTGAGAGCTTCCTAACCTCTTATCCGAATCTATTATCGGATCTCCGGATATTTGCTCTTTTTGAGATTGAAGGGGACCTCGGGGATCACCTTCTTCTTGGCCACAACATCATAGAAGTGGTCTTGATGGACCTTTGAGATGAATCTCTCCATCTCCCATGACTTGGAGGTGGAAGCAATTGCCTTCCCTTTCCTCTTTCTAGAGGTTTCTCCAGCCTTAGGTGCCATTAATGGTTATGGAAAAAACAAAAAGCAACGCTTTTTCCACACCAAACTTAAAAGGTTTGCTCGTCCTCGAGCAAAAGAAGAAATAAAGGAGTAGAAGAAGAAGAAATCGAGGAGATGGAGGTGGAGGAGTGGTTCGGCCAAGGGGGGTTTGGAGTGTTTGTGATGTGTGAAAATGAAGGAGTAAGGAGGGGTATTGGTGCACAAAATTGTGATCATCAATGGTGCCATCAACATGGTACGCTCAATTGCAATCTCAACTCTTTATCACAACTTCGCACAACTAACCAGCAAGTACACTGGGTCGTCTAAGTAATAAACCTTACGCGAGTAAGGGTCGATCCCACGGAGATTGTTGGTATAAAGCAAGCTATGGTCATCTTGTAAATCTCAGTTAGGTAGATTCAAATGGTTGTGAATGATTTATGAATAAAGCATAAAATAAAGATAGAGATACTTATGTAATTCAATGGTGAGAATTTCAGATAAGCGTATGGAGATGCTCTGTCCCTTTCGTCTCTCTGCTTTTCTACTGTCTTCATCCAATCCTTCTTACTCCTTTCCATGGCAAGCTGTATGTTGGGCATCACTGTTGTCAATGGCTACAATCCCGTCCTCTCAGTGAAAATATTCAACGCACTCTGTCACAGCACGGCTATTCAGCTGTCGGTTCTCGATCATGTCGGAATAGAATCCAGTGATCCTTTTATGTCTGTCACT
>NW_026264545.1:0-672 GCF_000817695.3 Arachis duranensis
CCATCAACATGGCCGAACTTGGAGAGGAGAAAGAGGCAGTGAGCGCCACTGAGGAAGGCCTCAATGGACATCCACTGGCCTTCACTGAGTTCCCTAATGAGGAACCATGGGAATTTGAGGCTCACACTGAGACCATAGAGATTCCATTGGATTTACTTCTGCCATTCATGAGCTCTGATGAGTATTCTTCCTCTGAAAAGGATGAAGATGTCACTGAAGAGCAAGTTGCTAAGCACCTTGGAGCAATCATGAAGCTAAATGACAAGTTATTTGGTAATGAGACTTGGGAGGATAAACCCCCTTTGCTCACCAAAGAACCGGATGACTTGACTAGGCAGAGATTACCTCAAAAGAGACAGGACCCTGGGAAGTTCTCAATACCTTGTACATTAGGCACCATGACCTTCAAGAAGCCTCTGTGTGACCTAGGGTCAAGCATAAACCTCATGCCTCTCTCTGTAATGGAGAAGCTAGGGATCTTTGAGGTACAAGCTGCAAGAATCTCACTAGAGATGACAGAAAATTCAAGAAAACAAGCTTATGACCTTGTAGAGGATGTTCTGGTAAGAATTGAAGACCATTACATCCCTGCTGATTTCATAGTCCTAGAGACTGGGAAGTGCATGGATGAATCCATCATCCTTGGCAGACCCTTCCTAGCCACAGCAAAGG
>NW_026264545.1:8422-10814 GCF_000817695.3 Arachis duranensis
AAGCAATACAGAAGAGAATCCAAAAGGAGAGTGCAAGGCCATTGATGTAATCAATATGGCCGAATGCAAAAGGGAGGAGAAAGACGAAAATCCTAGTGAGGAAGGCCTCCTGGGACGTCTCTCAAACAAGAAGGAGTTCCCTATTGAGGACCCAAAGGAATTTGAGGCTCATATAGAGACCATAGAGATTTCATTAAATCTCCTTCTGCCATTCATGAGCTCTGAAGACTATTCCTCCTCAGAAGAGGATGAAGATGTGATTGGAGAGCAAGTTACTCAATATCTAGGAGCTATCATGAAGCTGAATGCCAAGTTGTTTGGTAATGAGACTTGGGAAGGTGAACCTCCCTTGCTCATTAGTGAACTGGATACATGGGTTCAGCAAACTCTACCTCAAAAGAAACAAGATCCTGGGAAATTCTTAATACCCTATACCATAGGCACCATGACCTTTGAAAAAGCTCTGTGTGACCTGGGGTCAGGCATAAATCTTATGCCACTCTCTGTAATGGAGAAACTAGGGATCATTGAGGTACAACCTGCCTTATTCTCATTACAATTGGTAGACAAGTCAGTAAGACAAGCTTATGGATTAGTAGAGGACATGTTAGTAAAGGTTGAAGGCCTTTACATCCCTGCTGATTTCATAATCCTAGACACTAGGAAGGAAGAGGATGAATGCATCATCCTTGGAAGACCTTTCCTAGCCACAGCAGGTGCTATAATAGATGTTAACATAGGAGAATTAGTCTTTCAATTGAATGGGGACTACCTTGTGTTTAAGGCACACGGCCATCCCTCTGTAACAAAAGAGAGTAAGCATGTAGAGCTTCTCTCAGTACAGAGTCAAAAAGAGCCCCCACAATCAAACTCTAATTTTGGTGTTGGGAGGCCACAACCAAACTCAAAGTTTGGTGTTGAGAAGACCCCACATTCAAACTCTAAGTTTGGTGTTGGGAAACCTTCATCATGCTCTGAACTTCTCTAAGGCTCCATGAGAGCCCACTGTCAAGCTAATGACGTTAAAAGAGTGCTTGTTGGGAGGCAACCCAATTTTTATTTATCTAATTTTATTTTTATTTTATTGTTATTTTGTGTTTTTGTAGGTTCATGATCATGAGGAGTCACGAAAAAAATATTACAATTAAAAACAGAATCAAAAACAGCAGAGGAAAAATCACACCCAGAAGGAAGGACTTACTGGCGTTTAAACGCCAGTAAGGTGCATATGCCTGGCGTTCAATGCCAGAACAGAGCATGGATCTGGCGCTGAATGCCAGAAACAAGCAACATCCTGGCGTTTGGACGCCAGGAATGAATGTGCCCTGAGGAAAGCTGGCACTGAACGCCAGTAACAAGCATGGAACTGGCGTTCAACGCCAGAAACATGCTGCACATGGGCGTTGAACGCCCAGAACGTGCATCACTTCGGCGTTTAAATGCCAGAATGGTATGCTAAGGCATTTTACATGCCTAATTGGTGCAGGGATGTAAATCCTTGACACCTCATGATCTGTGGACCCCACAGGATCATCTCAGGATCTGTGGACCCCACAGGATCCCCACCTAACATATTCTCCCCTCTTCTCAACATTCATTCTCTCTTTCCAATAAACACTCTACCCCAAAACCCTTCACCAATCACCTCAATCTCTCTTCCCAATTACCCCCATCACCACTTACATCCCTCCACTCTTCCCCATAAACCCCACCTACCTTCAAAATTCAAAAATCTTTCCCATCCAAACCCACCCTAAATGGCTGAACCTACCTTCTCCCCCCTCCCTATATATACCCCTCCATTCTACTTCATTTTCACACAACACAACCCCCTCATATATACCTTGGCCGAAACCTACACCTCCCCTTCTCCTCCATATTTTCTTCTTCTTCTTCTTCTCTTCTTTCTTCTCTTGCTCGAGGGCGAGCAATATTTTAAGTTTGGTGTGCTAAAAGCATAAGCTTTTTGTTTTTCCATAACCATTGATGGCACCCAAGGCCGGAGAATCCTCTAGAAAAAGGAAAGGGAAGATAAAAGCTTCCACCTCCGAGTCATGGGAGATGGAAAGATTCATCTCCAAAGCCCATCAAGACCACTTCTATGATGTTGTGGCCAAGAAGAAGGTGATCCCTGAGGTCCCTTTCAAGCTCAAGAAAAATGGGTATCCGGAGATCCGACATGAGATCCAAAGAAGAGGTTGGGAGGTTCTAACCAACCCCATTCAACAAGTCGGGATTTTAATGGTTCAAGAGTTCTATGCCAATGCATGGATCACTAGGAACCATGATCAAAGTATGAACCCGAATCCAAAGAACTATCTTACAATGGTTCGGGGGAAATACTTAGATTTTAGTCCGAAAAATGTGAGGTTGGCGTTCAACTTGCCCATGA
>NW_026264546.1:0-693 GCF_000817695.3 Arachis duranensis
CTAAGAGGTGGTTGAATAACCAACCTACAGCAAGCATAAAGACATGGAAACAGTTATCAGACAAATTCCTGAATCAATTTTGCCCTCCAAAAAGGATGACACAGCTAAGGCTGGACATCCAAGGCTTTAAACAAGAGGATAATGAATCCCTTTATAATGCCTGGGAGATGTATAGAGGTATGCTAAGAAAATGCCCCTCTGAAATGTTTTTAGAGTGGGTACAGTTAGACATCTTCTACTATGGGCTTACAGAAAAAGCTCAGATGTCTCTAGACCACTCAGTTGGTGGATCGATACATATGAGGAAGACGATTGAAGAGGCTCAAGAGCTTATAGATACTATTGCTAGAAATCAACATTTGTACTCTAGCAATGAGTTCTCTACAAAAGAAGAAGTTATGGCAGTAGCCACTGATCCTAATCCTCAAGAACAGATGGTTGAGCTTAATCAGCAATTACACCTGATGACAAAAGAGTTAGCAGAATTTAAAGAGATGCTCCAAGAAACTAAAATTGCTAACAAGAACATAGAATCATAGTTGAATCAGGCAAAACAGCAGTTATCTAAACAGATAACAGAAGAATGCCAAGCAGTTCAACTGAGGAGTGGAAAGACATTGAATAACACTGCTCAAAGTAGCAAAAAGCCAATAAAGGAACAATTGACAGAGGATAACCAAACCACTGTCCAAA
>NW_026264546.1:8423-10809 GCF_000817695.3 Arachis duranensis
GAAGTGGATTTTTACGTCATTTACTCATTTCTGTATACCCTAGGTTACTAGTTCACTATTAATAGGACCTTTTGATATTGTATCTGTACCTCATGACACTTTACACGTTTCTCATTGTATCTTCTACGGCATGAGTCTCTAAACCCCATGGTTGGGGGTGAGGAGCTCTGCTGTGTCTTGATGGATTAATGCAATTACTACTATTTTTCATTCAATCATGCTTGCTTCCATTCTAAGATAGCACTTGTTCCTAAACCTGATGAATGTGATGATCCGTGACACTCATCATCATTCTCAACTATGAACCTGTGCCTGACAACCACCTCCGTTCAACCTTAGATTGAATAGATATCTCTTGGATTCCTTAATCAGAATCTTCGTGGTATAAGCTAGAATTGATGGCGGCTTCAAGAGAGTCCGGAAGGCTTTAGCAAAAAGAGTGTGCTTAAGAGCTCTGGACACCTCTAACTGGGGACTTTAGCAAAGCTGAGTCACAATCTGAAAAGGTTCACCCAGTCATGTGTCTGTGGCATTTATGTATCCGGTGGTAATACTGGAAAACAAAATGCTTAGGGCCACGGCCAAAACTCATAAAAGTAGCTGTGTTCAAGAATCAACAAACTTAACTAGGAGAATCAATAACACTATCTGAAATTCTAAGTCCCTAGAGATGCGAATCATTCTAAACTTCAAGGGAAAAAGTGAGATGCCAAAACTGTTCAGAGGCAAAAAGCTACAAGTCCCGCTCATCTAATTAGAATTAATATTCATTGATATTTTGGGATTTATAGTATATTCTCTTCTTTTTATCCTAATTTATTTTCAGTTGCTTGGGAATAAGCAACAATTTAAGTTTGGTGTTGTGATGAGTAGATAATTTATACGCTTTTTGGCATTGTTTTTAGGTAGTTTTTAGTATAATCTAGCTACTTTTAGGGATGTTTTCATTAGTTTTTATGCTAAATTCACATTTCTAGAATTTACTATGAGTTTGTGTGTTTTTCTGTGATTTCAGGTAATTTCTGGCTGAAATTGAGGGACCTGAGCAAAACTCTGATAAAAGGCTGAGAAAGGACTGCTGATGTTGTTGGATTCTGACCTCCCTGCATTCGAAATGGATTTTCTGGAGCTACAGAAATTCAAATGGCGCGCTCTCAATGGCGTTGGAAAGTAGACATCCAGAGCTTTCCAGCCATATATAATAGTCTATACTTTATTCATGATTAGATGACGTAAACTGGTGCTCAACGCCAGTTTCATGCTGCATTCTGGAGTCAAATGCCAGAAACACGTCACGAACCAGAGTTGAATGCCAAAAACACGTTACAACTTGACGTTGAACTCCAAAAGAAGCCTCTGCACGTGTAAAGCTCAAGCTCAGCCCAAGCACACACCAAGTGGGCCCCGGAAATAGATTTCTGCATCAATTACTTACTTTTGTAAACCCTAGTAGCTAGTCTAGTATAAATAGAACTTTTTACTATTGTATTCAGCGTCTTTTGATTGTCAGGTCTTTTGACCATTCGGTCTTTTGATCATGTTTGGGGGCTGGCCATTCGGCCATGCCTGGACCTTCATAACTTATGTATTTTTAACGATAGAGTTTCTACACACCATAGATTAAGGGTGTAGAGCTCTGTTGTACTTCAAGTTTCAATGCAATTACTACTATTTTCTATTCAATTCCGCTTGTTCATATTCTAAGATATTCGTTGCACTTCAACATGATGAATGTGATGATCCGTGACACTCATCATCATTCTCACCTATGAACGCGTGACTGACAACCACTTCCGTTCTACCTTAGACCGGGCGCATATCTCTTGGATTTCTTAATCAGAATCTTCGTGGTATAAGCTAGATTGATAGCGGCATTCATGAGAATCCGGAAAGTCTAAACCTTGTCTGTGGTATTCCGAGTAGGATTCAGGGATTGAATGACTGTGACGAGCTTCAAACTCTCGATTGTTGGGCGTGATGACAAACGCAAAAGAATCAAGGGATTCTATTCCAACATGATCGAGAACCGACAGATGATTAGCCGTGCTTTGACAGAGCATTTGGACCTTTTTCACTGAGAGGATGGGATGTAGCCATTGACAACAGTGATGCCCTACATACAGCTTGCCATGGAAAGGAATAAGAAGGATTAAAGGAAGGCAGTAGGAAAGCAGAGATCCAACAGGGACAAGCATCTCCAGACACTTATCTAAAATTCCCACCATTGAATTACATGAGTAACTATATCTTTATTTTCTGTAGAACCTATGCACAATTACTCAAGAGGGGGGGTGAATTGAGTATCGCAACAACAATGAATCTTTTTGCGAAAGTTAAAGACAATATACAAAAGTGTTATTGTACTAGTATTTTTCCAAGAGCTTAA
>NW_026264547.1:0-921 GCF_000817695.3 Arachis duranensis
TCAAGCGAATCGAGTATTGGTTGAGTGATTTGTGTTTAACAGGAAGTAAATGACAATAAATGTAAAGGGAGAGGGGAATTTACAGTAAATTAAAGAACAGGAAAGTAAAATGGACTGAATCTTAAAGAACAAGAAACTAAATGACTGAAACTTAAAGTGCAAGAAATGTAAATTGCAGTAACTTAAATGACAAGGAATGTAAATTGCTTGAATATAAAAGGGAATTGAGGAATGAAATTGCAGGATCTAAACAAAGAAGAAGTAAATTGCAGCAATCAATTAAGTAGAAGATGAAGTGGAGTAAACTGAAATTCAAACAGAATAGGAAATTAAAATGCAGCAAGGTCCATAGAAGAACCAAAAATAGAATTGGGTCTCAGGTCTCAAGAGACTAGGTAGCAGAGCCTAGATCTCTATTTGCCTTCCTAGATCCAAGTTAACAAAGCAATTGAAAAGAATTAGAAGAGAAAGCAGTAAAGAAAATGCAAATGGATTCAATTATGCAGAAAGAGAATGGAAGATAATTTGAATGGGAATTGAGATAGAATTTCATCAATTTCTCACACCCAAAACTCAGAAACAGAAGATTAGAAGTGCTCAGGCAAGAATGAGGAAGAAGAGAGATCACTTCTCCTCCCCAATTCTCAGAATTCTCAGTAAAGTCACCCAAGAACAATTGTCAAAACTCAAAAGAAAGGTGAAAGTAAAAGCAAAATTCAAAAGTATAGGTAAAAGTCCTAATTACATCAAACTAACTCCTATTTATACACTTTCTATTCTTGGATATTGGGATTTGGATGGGCTTTTGATTTGGTGAAGAAATGAATTAAAATGGGGTTTTAATATGAATTTTCGGCCCATGAAAAGTTGCTCCCAGGAGGCTGCCCTGCCCTTGTGGAGGGCAGGGCAGAAAATTGGTGC
>NW_026264547.1:9779-10807 GCF_000817695.3 Arachis duranensis
TCATTTTTCTTGGCTTCTTGGCACGGCAATCAACCTTAAGTCCTAGCTTCCTCATGGTTCCTTGTTCGATCCTTGTGGCATACATCATAGGCATTTTTCCTTTGATTTCTTTCTTTGGAGAGCCCGATACTGCCCTTGTGGAGGGCAGGGCAAGGTTCTCTTCCTCTTGGTCCCAAGGCACATTTTGTGCTCTGCCCTTGTAGTGGGCAGGGCAGAGTTGCCTTCTCTTCTTGGTTCTCTTATGTTGCCCTCCTAGAGGGCAGTGTGCCCTTGTGGAGGGCAATGTTTGCCTCTCCCTTGCATGCGGCACGCTTCCTATTACTTTGGCCACGCTTTCCTTTCCTTGGGCTACACTTCTTAGGCCACGCTTTTCCTTTTCTTTTCTTTTCTTCACCTATAATAAACCAAAACAACCACTCCAAGTATCACTAAATTCAAGAGGCTTATAAATCAATTAAATTCAATTAAAATTAGCTTAAACCTCATGGATTATCATTAATTTCATGGTGGTTGCTTGATTTAGAGAAGTTATGCATTTTCACTCCAAATCACTTACTTAGGATGCAAGAAAGTGCATAAAGACTAATAAAACAAGTGAAATTAGCTTGAAAAAATGGGTATATGATGACTTGTCATCAGTATATACAAGAGTAGTTTTGAAAGAGAGAGGAGTTTTTAGAGGGGAAGGAGCTAGGAAAGAGAACTACTCTTTGTATTTACTTTCTTGGTACTTCTAGCTTTATCATGTATTCTCCGTCTTTGATTTTGATTTCTAGAGCTATGAACAACTAAACCCTTTTCATTGGGTTAGGGAGCTCTGTTGTAATTTGATGGATCAATACTAATTTTCTTATTCTTCTTCTATCTTTCCTTTTGATTTTACTTGAAAGCTTTCGATCTTCATCCAATTGGATAGTGATCTTGGAAAAGAAGCTATTCAAACATGAATCTCTTCGGATCCTTGAAAGAGGAATGAAGAGATTAGCTAGAAATGCTTTCTCATGCTGGACCAAATTGAGTGTGGATGG
>NW_026264548.1:0-1700 GCF_000817695.3 Arachis duranensis
CAAGATATCACTTGTCCTTCAACTTGATGAATGTGATGATCCGTGACACTCATCATCATTCTCACCTATGAACGTGTGACTAACAACCACCTCCGTTCTACCTTAGATTGGGTGAATATCTCTTGGATTCCCGATACACGATGCATGGTTGATCGCCTGACAACCGAGCCAGCCATTCCGTGAGATCAGCATCTTCGTGGTATAGGCTAGAACTGATGGCGGCATTCAAGAGAATCCAGAAGGTCTAACCTTGTCTGTGGTATTCTGAGTAGGATTCGATGATTGAATGACTGTGACGAGCTTCAAACTCCTGAGGGCGGGGCATTAGTGACAGACGCAAAAGAATCACTGGATTCTATTCCGGTCTGATTGAGAACCGACAGATGGATAGCCGTGCCGTGACAGGGTGCGTTGAACATTTCCACTGAGAGGATGGGAGGTAGCCACTGACAATGGTGAAACGCTTGCATAAGCTTGCCATGGAAAGGAGTAAGAAGGATTGGATGAAGACAGTAGGAAAGCAGAGAGACAGAAGGGACCTAGCATCTTCATACGCTTATCTGAAATTCCTACCAATGAATTGCATAAGTATCTCTATCTTTATCTCTATGTTTTATTCATCATTCATAACCATTTGAGTATGCCTGACTGAGATTTACAAGTTGACCATAGCTTGCTTCATACCAACAATCTCTGTGGGATCGACCCTTACTCGCGTAAGGTTTATTACTTGGACGACCCAGTACACTTGCTGGTTAGTTGTGCGAAGTTGTAGTGATCACAATTTCGTCCACCAACTTCACAAAGCCAACGTCCAAGTTTGATGGAAGAAGCATCTCCATTCCTGCCATTGGAGCCAATAACTTTGAGCTGAAACCTCAGCTAGTTGCCTTAATACAACAAAACTGCAAGTTTTATGGACTTCCATCTGAAGATCCTTATCAGTTTCTAACTGAGTTCTTGCAGATCTGTGAGACTGTAAAGACGAATGGAGTTGATCCTGAAGTCTACAGACTCATGTTTTTCCCTTTTGCTGTAAGAGATAGAGCTAGAATATGGTTGGATTCACAACCTAAGGATAGCCTGGACTCCTGGGATAAGCTGGTCACTGCCTTCTTGGATAAATTCTTTCCTCCCCAAAACTGAGCAAGCTGAGAGTGGATGTTCAAACCTTCAAATAAAAAGATGGTGAATCCCTCTATGAAGCTTGGGAAAGATACAAGCAGCTGACCAAAAGATGTCCATCTGACATGTTTTCAGAACGGACCATATTAGATATATTCTATTATAGCCTGTCTGAATTTTCAAAAATGTCATTGGACCATTCTGCAGGTGGATCTATTCACCTAAAGAAAACGCCTGAAGAGACTCAAGAACTCATTGACATGGTTGCAAACAACCAATTCATGTACACCTCTGAGAGGAATTCCGTGAATAATGGGATACCTCAAAAGAAAGGAGTTCTTGAAATTGATGCTCTGAATGCCATATTGGTTCAGAACAAAATGTTGACTCAACAGGTCAACATGATCTCTCAAAATCTGAATGGATGGCAACATGCATCCAATAGTACTAAAGAGGCAGCTTCTGAAGAAGCTTATGATCCTGAGAACCCTGTCATGGCAGAGGTTAATTACAAGGGTGAACCTTATAGAAACACCTATAACTCATCATGGAGAAATCATCCAAATTTCTCATGG
>NW_026264548.1:10444-10806 GCF_000817695.3 Arachis duranensis
TGCCATTGGTACTCAGAGCCTTCAGCTTTCTCATTCTTTCCCTTTTTCTTTTCTTGCTTTAATTGTATTTGCTTCTTCAAGGTTTTCATGATTTCAAAAGATTTCACAAAATGTACTAGATGAAAAACTTCAATTAAATAGAATCCAATGCAATTGAGCAACAATCAATCATACTAGCTTTCCAATACTTGTATGCACATGCTAAATTCTTCTTTAATTCCTTGTTTGTTTATGATCATGATGCTTTACTGCTTTTGAACTCACAAAACTCAAGTTGGTAATCATAATGGTACAGCACCATGTTGTAAATCAAATTCAAGCTATGCTTAGTCATACCACACATGCATACAGAAAATATAAAG
>NW_026264549.1:0-210 GCF_000817695.3 Arachis duranensis
TCTCAATCACATTTTTTTAAAACTAATCATATCTTCTTAACCACATCTTTTTCAAAATAGTTTTCAATCAAATCTTTTTGAGTTCTAATTTCAAAATCTTTTTCAAAAATCACTTGATTTCTTTTCCATTCTTGGTTTTCGAAAATCAATTAAGTGTTTTTCAAAATGTTTTCAAAATCTTTTACTTAATTTTCGAAAATTGCTTCCCTT
>NW_026264549.1:399-721 GCF_000817695.3 Arachis duranensis
TATATTTTCTTGTTCTCTTCTCTTTCATATGAGCAGGAGCAGAGACAAAGGCATTCTTGTTGAGGCTGATCCTGAACCTGAAAGGACCTTGAAGGGAAAGCTAAGAGAAGCTAGGGCACAATTCTCTGTAGAGGACCTAACCGAATCCTTCAAAGAAGAAGAACACATGGCAGCCGAAAACAACAACAATGCCAACAATACAAGGAAGGTGCTGGGTGACTTTACTGCACCTACTCCCGACTTCTATGCGAGAAGCATCTCTATCCCTGCCATTGGAGCAAACAACTTTGAGCTTAAGCCTCAATTAGTTTCTCTAATGCAA
>NW_026264549.1:9780-10804 GCF_000817695.3 Arachis duranensis
CTCCATCCTTTTCTTAGTGATGGGCTTGTCTTCCTCAATGGGGATGTCTCCTTCTATGATCACTCCAGCTGAGTAACATAGATGGCAAATAAGATGAGGAAAAGCTAGCCTTGCCAAAGTAGAGGACTTATCGGCTATTTTGTAGAATTCATGGGAGATGACTTCATGAACTTCTACTTCCTCTCCATTCATGATGCTATGAATCATGATGGCCCGATCCACAGTAACTTCAAATCGGTTGCTAGTGGGGATGAGGGAGTGTTGGATGAACTCCAACCATCCTCTAGCCACAGGCTTGAGGTCTAGTCTTCTTAGTTAAACCGGCTTGCCTTTGGAATCTCTTTTCCATTGAGCTCCTTCCACACATATGTCCATAAGGACTTTGTCCAACCTTTGATTAAAGTTGACCCTTCTAGTGTAGGGGCGTGCATCTCCTTGCATCATGGGCAAGTTGAATGCCAACCTCACATTTTTCGGACTAAAATCTAAGTATTTCCCCCGAACCATTGTAAGATAATTCTTTGGGTTCGGGTTCTTACTTTGATCATGGTTCCTAGTGATCCATGCATTCGCATAAAACTCTTGAACCATTAAGATTCTGACTTGTTGGATGGGGTTGGTTAGAACTTCCCAACCTCTTCTTTGGATGTCATGTCGGATCTCTGGATACTCATTTTTCTTGACCTTGAAAGGGACCTCGGGAATCACCTTCTTCTTGGCCACAACATCATAGATGAATCTTTCCATCTCCCATGACTCGGAGGTGGAAGCTTTTGTCTTCCCTTTCCCTTTTCTAGAGGTTTCTCCAGTCTTATGTGCCATCAATGGTAATGGAAAAACAGAAAGCTATGCTTTTACCACACCAAACTTAAAATATTGCTCGCCCTCGAGCAAGAGAAGAAAGAAAAGAAGAAGAAGAAGAGAAAATATGGAGGAGAGTGAGGGGGAGGTATATTCGGCCAAGGTGTAGAAGAGGGGGTTGTGTTGTGTGAAAATTAAGGAGAATGGAGGGGTTTATATAGGG
>NW_026264550.1:0-1177 GCF_000817695.3 Arachis duranensis
ATTCAATTTGGTGAGGAATTGAATTAAATTGAATTTTGGTTGATTTTGGCCCATATGTTGCTCCCAGGAGGCTGCCCTGCTTTTGTGGAGGGCAGAGCAGGGAAACTTTGTGTAGGTATCCAATTTGCGTGCCAAGGCTTGGAAGCATCAGGATGCTGCCCTGCCCTTGGGGAGAGCAGGGCAGTGGTGGCATGGTGCGTGCCATGCTTCCCTGGGCCGTGTCAAAGTGATGCGCGCAAGCTCCCTTGTGTGTAGCGCTCCCCACTTCCCCTTAAGTGCTTGTGTTTGAACCTTGGTGAAAGCACTTGAGGAGCAATTTTTCCTTGATTTTCCATGAAGAGAGCACGACATTGCCCTGCTCTCCAAGAGGGCAGAGCAGAAAATTGAGCGCTACTTTGCTTTGGAGTGAGGCTCTAGCTTCGAGCCTTGGTGGAAGCACTTTGGTTTATTTTCGCTTATTTTTGGCCCTTAAAGATGCCTTTCACTCATGCCTCAATTGTACGCCAAATATAGATTGCTATATATCGTTGAAAAGCTCTGAATGTTAGCTTTCCAACGCAACTAAAAGCACATCAATTGAACATTTGTAGCTCATGTTATAGCCCTTTGAAGGAGGCATGGTCATGCTGTGAGCGCCCAGATTTTACCTTAGCGAAAATTCTTGCTTCCAACCTCACTTTGAATCACGATACTGCTCTGCCCTTGGCAAGAGCAGGACAGTGTGTGCTGATTGCCTATTCTCCTTTAATTTGGTCATGGGCCACGCTTTTAAAAGCGTGGCCTAAGGCTCCAAAGTGTGCTCTATCTTCAAAGTGTGCCCCAAAGCTCTTTTTTTCTCCTTTTTAGCTTATTTTGTGCTTCTTTGCCTCTTTTTCTTCTTATTTCCTACAAGATTTATAAAATTAAAAGATCAAGGAAATCTTCCAATTAAGCACAAAAGAATGCAATATTTAAGCACTAATCATCAATTTCTTATATGAAAAAGCATAGAAAAATAGGTATATGATGACATGTCATCACAACACCAAACTTAAACCTTGGTTGTCCCCAAGCAAGAAAAGAATCATGCAATAGAAATTGACAATCCAAGGTAAGAAGAGTAGCAAGTTAATGTTCATGGCAAGCTAGTTTTCTATGCATTCTACAATTACAAAAGAGATGTAAATGATTGATGCTT
>NW_026264550.1:10007-10804 GCF_000817695.3 Arachis duranensis
TAGTGTTATTGATTCTCCTAGTTAAGTATGATGATTCTTGAACACAGCTACTTATTGAGTCTTGGCCGTGGCCCAAAGCATTCTGTCTTCGAGTATTACCACCGGATACATACATGCCACAGACACATAATTGGGTGAACCTTTTCAGATTGTGACTCAGCTTTGCTAGAGTCCCCAATTAGAGGTGTCCAGGGTTCTTAAGCACACTCTTTTTGCCTTGGATCACAACTTTATTTCTTTCTTTTTCTTTCTTTTTCTCTTTCTTTTTCTTTCTCTCTTCTTTTTTTTTGAAAATTTTTTTTTTGTATTCACTGCTTTTTCTTGCTTCAAGAATCATTTTTATGATTTTTCAGATCCTCAGTAACATGTCTCCTTTTTCATCATTCTTTCAAGAGCCAACATTCATGAACCACAAATTCAAAAGACATATGCACTGTTTATGCATACATTCAGAAGACAAAAGTATTGCCACCACATCAAAATAATTAAATTGTTATAAAATTCAAAATTCATGCAATTCTTCTCTTTTTCAATTAAGAACATTTTTCATTCAAGAGAGGTGATGGATTCATAGGACATTCATAACTTTAAGACATAGACACTAAGACACTAATGATCACAAGACACAAACATAGATAAACACAAGCACTAAAATTCGAAAAACAGAAAAATAAAGAACAAGGAAATTAAAGAACGGGTCCACCTTAGTGATGGCAACTTGTTCTTCCTCTTGAAGATCCTATGGAGTGCTTGAGCTCCTCAATGTCTCTTCCTTGTCTTTGTTGCTCCTCTCTCAT
>NW_026264551.1:0-1087 GCF_000817695.3 Arachis duranensis
TAAAGAAAGAAATAGTAATATTAGAAGCCCGATAAAGGAATAAAAGCTCAAATTGCATAAAGCGAAATTACGAAATGCGAAGCGTTCACACACGATAACTAAACGCATAGGTACGAACAGAACGAGACATAATATATGTAAAACCTTGTAGATAGCTCCAAGATATACAAGGTAATAATTAAAATAAATAAGATGTATATATATAAATATGATATACCAGAGAGAGGACTAGTCACGGCCTGCAGAGTTTAGGCTGACTAGTCAAACTGAATACAACAGAATTTTGAAGTTTTAAAATAGCAACACCTCAAAGATTTTTAGAAATAAAGCCTCTAAGGCAACAAAGTTAAATATACAAAAGGTGAGAAAATAACTACAACAAAAGTAAAGTGAAATAAAACATGAGGAAGATCATACTCCGCTTTGTCACCATATCCGCAAACTCACTGTGGTGGGTTGCGACTTGCATCTGAAAAACAACAACAACATATGATATGAGAATCGGAGGTTCTCAGTATGGTAACAGTGCCCAATATATAAGATGTAAGGTTCTGGGACGCCGAAGGCAATCCTAGAACTTCACATCAAACAGATATTCAAGCTTAATAAAAATAAATAACTTAAACCATAAACCATAAACGGATCTTTTGACATTGTATTAGTACCGCATGACACTTTACACGTTTCTCATTGTATCTTCTACAGCATGAGTTTCTAAACCCCATGGTTGGGGGTGAGGAGCTCTGCTGTGTCTTGATGGATTAATGCAATTACTACTGTTTTTCATTCAATCATGCTTGCTTCCATTCTAAGATATCACTTGTTCTTAAACCGGATGAATGTGATGATCCGTGACACTCATCATCATTCTCAACTATGAACGTGTGCCTGACAACCACCTCCGTTCTACCTTAGATTAAGTAGATATCTCTTGGATTCTTTAATCAGAATCTTCGTGGTATAAGCTAGAACTGATGGCGGCATTCAAGAGAATCCGAAAGGTCTAAACCTTGTCTGTGGTATTCTGAGTAGGATTCAATGATTGAATGACTGTGACGAGCTTCAAACTCCTGAAGGCTGGGCGTTA
>NW_026264551.1:10152-10804 GCF_000817695.3 Arachis duranensis
ATTTTCACTGAGAGGATGGGAGGTAGCCATTGACAACGGTGAAACCCTACATACAGCTTGCCATGGAAGGAGTCTTGCGTGTTTGAGGAAGAAGACAGTAGGAAAGCAGAGATTCAGAAGATGGAGCATCTCCAAAACCTCAACCTATTCTCCATTACTGCAAAACAAGTAATCGTTTCATGTTCTTTTGTTTTTCACAATCACTCCTGATAAATTTCTGATATCCTGACTAAGATTTACAAGATAACCATAGCTTGCTTTAAGCCGACAATCTCCGTGGGATCGACCCTTGCTCACGCAAGGTATTACTTGGACGACCCAGTGCACTTGCTGGTTAGTTGTGCGGAGTTGCAAAAGTGTGATTGCAATTTCGTGCACCAATCATTCACCTTCAAATCTTCAAAAATCAAAATCATTCTTCAAATCTCTCTCAAATCAATCCCAAATCTTGTTCAAAAAACCCACCCTTCTCTCAAATTCTCTCCATATCTTCTCAAATCTCCTTCCAATTTTTCGAAATCTCTTTCCCCCCCTTATAAAAACACGTTCGGCCTCCTTATTCCCCCACACAATTCGAATTTGCTCTTCTCTTCTCTCTCTCTTCTTTCCTTTCTTTTGCTTGAGGACAAGCAAACCTCTAAGTTTGGTGTGC